>NW_024041151.1:28387230-28664730 GCF_014851395.1 Micropterus salmoides | reverse complement strand
AGGCCTTTTGGGTAAATAGAGAAAATCATAGATATTTTAGTTCAGCTCCTGATGAATGGGAGCAAAATTAAAAGTGTTTTTATTTATTGTATATGCTAGTTTCTTTCAATACTGCATAAGAATGAATATATTGAAAATCTCTTCCACGCAGAACTCTAAATACTTCAGCTGACTAGCTAAAGGTAATTAGGGTATAGTTGTTTATTTCATTTAAGTCATAATTTGAAATTGATAGTTTAGTATATTTAATGACACTGAATTAGGTAATTGGCTATCAGTTTTCTCTTGTTCAAGAGTGGTGCCCCAAGGTGAATAAAAGTTATCTTCTATTATTATGAAATAATAGTAACAATTATTATTATTACATCATTTAATATAAATCTTGAAGCCATTTAAATCCTAATCCCAGACACTGTGTTTCCATGTCAGTTCCAAGTATGGCGTTTTGGCCCAAAGTCTTCCATGAAGGCCACTTCTGACCAGACTTCTCCGGACAGGTGTTCCGGGGTCCCACTATTTACTGCCGGTTCTTCCAATTGCCAAGGGAAGTAAGCATGATGTGTCTTTCATCTGCTGCAGTAGGTTTCTTTGGCTTTTGTGTCTATGGTCCTCAATGTTGCCAGTTTCTTTGTGCTTCTCCAAAAGAGCCTGGACAGAACATCTGGAAACACCTGTCTGCTTTGAAATGTCTGTCTGGCAGAGAGCTTACTGATGCAGTATTTCTCCTACACATCTGTTTCTTTTTCAGTTATCGATTGTGTTTGAACCTACATATTGAATTGGTGATCATTAGCACCTCTTTGGTATATTTGTTTAATCAAACACCTGACGATATACCTACAAAATCCCTGACATTGTGCAAGTGTACCTAGAAGAAGTGATGCTGTTTTGAAGGCAAAGGATGGTCACACCAAATATTGATTTGACTTTGATTTTTCTTCTGTTTACTCACTTTGTATTTTGTTAATTGATAAATGTAATCTATTAACATGTTTATTTTTGAACACATTACAGCAATTTTTTTCCTAACCTTTGCTCAGCCAAACATCTTAAAATCTTTTAAAACAAAAACCAAAACTAGGTGCATGGAAAGATGCCACTAAGTGTTGGTGGCATTGCATGATTTTATTGTGATTTTTGTGAACGGTTCCTTTAAAGACAACAACAGCTTTTGGTTGCGGATTGTCTTCTTTCCGATATGGTAAGACAGATGTGCTGCAGATGTGTTGAAATAATACAGTTTGGGTACTGCAAGCAGACAAAAAACACACAGTTATAATCTTTTTTACTACTCTAATCTTGTTTAGTGGGAGACGAGCATCAGAGTGTCTGCAGGGTTGTAGTTTTTTACCTGTAGGATCAGACTCCAGTTGACCTCTGCTTTGATTTGGTTACAAGTTGGAAAAGGGGGCGTAGCCATCAACAGACTGAAGCATTCAAATAAGCTTTCAACACCTTCAAAATAAAAACCCAGGGCTTTCCATGCTTATTTCAATTCATGGACTGCATAAGAAAACATGCATTTGCGAAATGCTGTGCCAAACCAGACCTTGAGTTTTTAATTAGGGTTTTTAATGCGTTCAAACTACCCTTTGACAGCTGTTTTAGCCACAATCCTTTTTTGTCTTTCCTTGTTGAAGTCACAGTATTAATGAGAATACTAGTTTGACCACCACCTAGCTAACTGGCTATGTAAAAAAAAAATAAAAAATATTATTCAGTCATCATCTGCACTGACAAACGACCAAGGTTCTGCAGGGCCATCGTCAGCCATGTTGCTCGCCTCTTTTACTTTACAGATTGGGGGGGTAAAGGAGGCAGAAAGGGGCATCAGAGTGGACAACGTCCAACACTACTTTTGCGGAAAAAGCACAAAATATCCCAGACAGAAAGACAACAGCAGACAGCCAGAGACCAGTCTGCTGCTGCTTCCCCCCGCCCCTCCCCCGCCAGACCAACCGTCGGCGGGAGAACGCCACCTACAAAACGAGCGCTCAGTGTGTGTTGTTTTTGGTTACCTGCGGGCTGACAAGCAAGCTACAGGTGCATGTTTGTTTCTGTCTTACCGTTATTACTTTTTTAAAATGGAGGTCGGAGCGGACTGCGGCGGGTTTTCTCGCCTCCTGCTGTCTGTCCACAAAGCCCGTTTCGACTTCACAGGATTCAGCAGAGACTCCACGGCCATCTCACCATGGAAAGTTAAGCTAGACACGATTAAACGCTGGACGTCCGGTTAAGCCTTTCACAATAATTTAGCTAGTGACTAGACATTGACAAGAGCTGAACAAATGTTACAAATGTCTATGAACATTAAGCAGCAGGAACATTTTCCAAACCATCTTGTCTCTGTCCATAGATACAGATGTCCAGGACGCATTTAGCTTAGCTTAGCACACTGGAAGACTGGAAGCAAGAGTAGAAACAGGGGGAAACTAGCCTAAGCTGCATCTAATGGTAAAACATAGACTTCCAGTAGCTCAAAAACTATTTGATTTGTTGTATCCTGAGTACTGAACAGGTGTAGAAACAGAAATGTTAAATTAAACATTGTGGCTTTAGCAGCAGCGAGCTTTTTATTTAAGTTACCAACAACCTAACTCTCCTGTCACCAAAAGCTTTGTAACTCTTGGGTGGACTGGGTCAATAGCTGGTCAGCTAATATAACAGAGACCGTTCATTATCAATCAATTCTTCCCCCTTTTCCGTTTATCAAATAACCTATTTGATAGACACTTTATTTTTGACTTCTTAATTAAATTCTAATTATCATAATGCATTAATGATGACTTGTTTGACTGAAAAAAATCTAAAAGTAGGATTTACTGAAAATATAAATAAACATTGAGCAAATAAGGGTTATATAACACATTCAAAGCTAACCCTGATAGATGCAATACATGCTCATAAATAGGAAGAATAGAGAAAAAAGGATTATAGCATGAAGTCAAAAACACAGCTCTTATTTTTCTTTGTCTCCTCACTTCCGGCCGTTTTTCTGCAAGCCTGACACTTCTCACTCTCCCTCCCCGCCCCTGCCTCTCACTGCCAAATAGTGCAACCGAGAGAAACTAGAAGGACACCGATTGGCGCATTACGCTGTTTTTTCTTGCATAATAGTGATCCGTCCTGCTGTTGAATCTTGAATGCGACAGCTGAGGAGACAGGAGAAGAGAGAAACACACAGACAGACAGACAGACAGACAAGCATAAATGGCAATCAGACATGTAACAGTTCTGCCACTTGATCAGTTAATAAAGAGTGAGAGAGATAAACTCTGTGTCTTGACAGTTATTAAAGCAAAATGCTCTTATTTAGGCTATTTGGTCCTGTCAGGGCTGTGATGCTGCTGCCTTTAGAGTTGCCTTCACATTCTGGATTAATCGCAATGTGGTTTTTATTCAATAACATGAAATTATGTAGTGTATGTGTTCAGAAAATTGAGTTTATGAATTGTTATGTGACAGTAAGGTGGTGGAACCAAACACCAGAAAAGTAAAGTTAGTAACCCCCCCAGATCTCATAATTAGGAGATCAGGTAACAGGTGTTCTGTGACCTATCCTATCAGATTCTGCGACCTGATTGAGGACCTGTCCACCTGTGTTGATCCTCACAGAATAGGCCTATCAACTGAAAAAGACCAACGTTTCGACCAAATAGGCTGATGTCAGGAGAGGTGTGTTTGCTCTACAGACAGACTTATACACCAAAGTTTGCGCCCCTGGACAGGTCGCCAGTCCATCGCAGGGCCACACATAGACAAACAACCACTCATACCTAAGGACAATTTTGGAGACACCAATTCACCTAGCCTGCCTGTCTTTGGTTGGTGGGAGGAAGCCAGAAGCCACAACCTTCTTGCTGTGAGGCGACAGTGCTAAGCACTGTACCACCGCACCGCCCTGCTAAGTTCTAACTTGTCAATAATCAGATCCATTCATGCAGAATGAAAGTTTGCTGTAGCACTACGTCAACTTTTTTTAATGTCCCACCCCATCCAGGCTGTGATGGGTCGGTTCAGGAAAAGTGACATTGATGAGTAACTTCGTGCACATGCTTGGATAAAAAAAACACCTGATCTTCTCACTACTCAACGCTGGTTGAGAGGACAGTACTGGCCCACTTCAAGAACTGCGTTTGGGCATTTTTTACTCTGTTCAGGCGCCATGTGCCTCTGTTGACAAAGCAAGCTGCTGCTCTGTCTCCTGGCAGTTGTTGTGGTGCTGAGGGTAATGACTGAGATGTAAGGCCCATAGACTGTATAAATAAGGGCCTAGTTTGACCAGCGTTTGCGTGAAGGACATGTAGTTCTACATGACCGACCAATGGTGGCGTGCAATAAGTCTGGACCAAAAGAGAAAGGTAAAAGCAATGCAAAACCGCACACAGTGAATGCCAACTGTAGAAAGGAGAAGCTGAATCACAGACATTTTGGGCATTTATTAGGTTTCAAAAAGCGGACATGTCCAGGAAAAAGAGGACATATGGTCACTATTCAAACCAACTCCCTGCCTTCTCAACCCCCTACCAGCTACACTTTTGAAAGATCAATAGATAATTGTGGACTAGTCTACTAGAAAGATTTGGGTCTCAGCAACTTTCGACCCACATAATTAACAGTAATGCTTTTTAACAATTTCAGTCTGCTCTCAGGTCCTGTCACTCCACTGAAAATGCATTGACTGAAGGGTTGAATGATCTTCTGCTTGCTATGGATTCAGATTCCACCTCTGTATCACATTCCAAGTCAGCATGATGAACTTTAAATTAGCACAGTTGCTGGTTATGCATCCAGCAAATACAGAGCAACATTATTATTCATTTGGAGTCATGTTTGTGTCCACCTGATGAATGTAAGTTTACTTTCCTTTTAGCTCTCATTTGGTCTCCACCAGCTCCGGCTAAATGCTCCACGGTGTTCACCAGCTATCTGCTGCGGTTGGGTAGTGGGCAGGTAGTGTTCAGTCAGTTTTTAGAGCGCACTTAGCTGAAAACAGCTGCCTGCTGGAGCTGAAAACCAAAGTGAACCAAAACACTGAGCTATAGACTGTATAAAAGAAGTGGACATCACCCATTGGTTTGTGGACTACTGTTTTAAAGCTTTGAGTTTGGTATACTGGCCATCACTATCTTGTTTTTTTGGAATGAGACGTGACCGGAAGTCACTACCTACAAGAGGTTGGAGCTAGCTAGCTTGGTTAGCAAGGTGCATCCGTAATTCACATTAACTGGGATGCTAATATTGGCTAAAACCAAATGTAGCCTTCTTAACCAACGTCTTAAAGTGTACAATGAAAAACGCCTAATAAGACATTTATCAAGACAAGACATTATCTTGACAGGTTGCCTTGATCACTTACAAAATGATCATCTTGCTGCATTGAAGAAGACTTCGCTAGTTTCAAGTCTTCAATGCAGCATGATGATCATTTTGAGACCATAAACTCATTAGGAAAGTGTTAACTGAGTCAAGTGGGAACTAGGGTCATTTTGCCATTTAGCAGAGATTTTTTAAGAGGAGACACGCCACTTAGTTTTTCTCACTCACTCTGGTACATTTCTCGAATCATCCCTAACATTTGCAAAACAGTAAGTGCATTTCCCCCAACACATCGAACAGCACAACAGAGTGGTTTACCTGCAAAAGCCCATAACTTGCTCAAAATCCGTAGTATATCTCTCAAAATTAAATCTTTATGTCATTGAACATGTCAGTGCCACCAGAATGAAAAGTCCTTGTGTCATTGTTTACGAACAAGATAGACAAAATGTTTAGTCATGTTATCAATATATATAGTGCACTCTGTAAGTGTTTTCTGATGTAAACTATGGCTAATGTTTTGATGACAATGACTGAAAATGCACAGTGTTGCACTTTTTCAATATGTCATATAAATTTCAACAGTATAAAGTCATACAGTGCAAAAGATTGGACAGGATTCACAGTCACGTTTTTACTGTTCGTACTGTAATTTGTTGACAGACCATGTCATTGTAATGCAGAAAAGAAAAAGAAAGGACTGAGTGGATAGCACGATGGTAGAAATGAGAAAATTAGAAATGTAAGCATGTGAAACACTCCTTAGGCTGATGTTCCTGTCTATATATATATATATATATATATATATATATATATATACTGCTCACTTTGTATTGTTACTGTTCACTGTTTGTTATTGTGTGTATCGGGTGAATGGTCTGAGGGCTGTGTTGCCACTGTAGTATGTTGTGATTTGTTGTTGTCTATTCCTATTTTGTTTATGCATCACGGCCTGTACGAAACAAAATATCTTTCAGCTGTATACTTGAATGCGAAAAATGACAATAAAGCTTGATTTAACTTTGATTTTGACAACGTGTTCAGCTATTTTGCATGTAGTGACTTATGCAATGAACTTATGCCTAGATGTTTCGGGGGGTAAGACTATTCAACAGAGACTGGGATAGTGCATCGTGATCATGATGACATAACCAATTGATAATGTAGGAAACAGCAGACAATTGTACAGACTCATTTGCTTCAATGTGTCAAAGCTTTTGCAATATGTTCAAAACAATGAGAAATTGCTTTTATGATGTGCACAAGTGACGAGATGTTGTGGAGGTTGAACAAGTAGTTTTGAGAATTTCAATTCTGATCTGAGAAATGCAACAAAGCGACTGAGAAAAACTGTAAAGAAGCTCAAATGCGTGGTAGAAGTATAAGCGGTCACTGATGATTCTGTACAAGCAGTTTTTATATCCCGGTGACTAGGGCTCAACAATTAATTGCAAATGCGATAATATCGCATAGTATAAGTAAACTGGTGCTTTTAAAACCTTATTTTGGGGCAAAGTCATCAAATTCTTTCTGCCGGTATTATCAGATTTTACTGGTGATTCCACACATGCAGCTTTTTACGTCTCGGTGACCAGTGAAAGTGCAAGTCTCTCCTTATTCATTTAGATTGGAGCCTGCTCTTGTTAAAAATAACCGCCCTGAGGCGTTACCAAGATGACTTGCCTATAAGGACTTTGCATTTAGTGCATTATGCTTCGTAGAGCTGAGGGGAACTGCAGAGTTGGGTGATCATGTTCTGTAGGTTTTTATCCATTGACAATATAAAAATATTGATCATAGCAGCTTTAAACTTGGCAGAAGTGCAGCAATCGCCAAACAAAAAACTCAAAAAATGAGTGACCTGAAATGCAGTGCAATGGCCAATGGTGAAACGACTAGAGCGTGCTTCAAGCCAAGTGGAACCAACCCTACTGACAGCATCGCGAGCAGCAGCTGTGGAGCTCTTCACGGTTCAGCGGTTTGTTTAGAGACGTTGTGGACAAAAAACACATTCAAACTGGTCAACATCCTGTTGTTGACTCTCAGCGGGAATCTGCTTTTACAAACAGACAAAACAATGACAAAAATACAACAGGCAAGTTTACCATCTCGCATTCTGGACTTCTACTCTTCAGTAAATATTAGGACTACGCAACCCTTCACACCCCGCTAAACAGAACTACAAATATGGAAGCGTACAGACAACTTTTCAAGTCTCAACACAAAATATTTGTTACTTTTTTTCCAGGTACTTTGTTAGTTACAAACATGTATGTATGCCATCCTCAGTACTAGAGTAGTACCATCTATCCTGTTTTCCATGGTGCACTGCATCTGAACTGGACATTTTGTCAATTCCCAATCTTAGTTTAGCAACTAACTAAACTAACAAGTCATTTACACCATCTGAGCTTTGTAATTGAATCAGTGTTTATTATGAAGTTCTCACATCACAAAACAATCATATTATGCTGTTCTATGAGATCTATCTGTCTCACATTCCTTTGAACTGCTGCATGATGGACAGAAGATGTTCGCTGCGCTTCTGGATGCTACTCTGCTCCTCCTTCAGCCTCTCCTGCTCCAGCAATGTCTCCTCCTGAGGAGAGACCCATCAGACAGACAGACAGACAGACAGACAGAAAAATAGTTCATTTAAAGGTAATGCTCACATATCACGGTGTGCTGAAACTCGACACATTTCAGTTCTGAGAAGTCTTGCAATGTGTTTGTTTCTCCATAAAAATTATCAGGAAAAAGAAAAATCACCTCATATGCTGACCATTGGGGAACTTTTTTGGAGCTATTTGACTGAGAAAATTGGTGTCTCCTCATAATGCCTTCAACAGAGCATCATGCAATGAACAGAAAAACAACTGTGAGAAGATCCAAAAAAGGGTGGATGGGAGTTGTTGTGTACAGGTCAACCCCAATAAAGAAATCTTCGTGCGTCAGTACAGAGACTAGAAAGAACATCTTTATGATAGGAAATGGATAAAAGCTTGTGTGAAGTGGTGTGTGTGTGTGTGTGTGTGTGTGTGTGTGTGTGTGTGTGTGTGTGTGTGTGTGTGTGTGTGTGTGTGTGTGCGCGCATTTACTGACTCTGAGTCTACAGAGCTCCCTCCTCTCTCTGTCATTCTCCTCGGCTCTTGCTCGGAGCCAAGCTTCATTTTGAGAGCGATGTCTGTCCAGCATGTCCTGCAGCTCCTGACACACACATCAATGTATTTCTCTATATTACTAAACAACACACAAATTCTGTCCATGTGTACTGTTTAGCATGCTCACATGCCCCAAAGCATTTTTAAATGCTAACTAGCAGCAATTAGCATTAACATACGAGCAAATATAAATTATAGCTAGCTAGCTAGATAGATTAGAGTAAACAAGACAGATAAAATGGATTAAATACATAGATAAATTAGATTGTTTAACGCAGCATTAGATTGGATTAGTTGAGATGAGCTTGAGGCTGTGATGAACCTGTTGCTTTTGTTGTCTGAGGCCTTCGTGAGCTTCTTTCTCTCTTTGCAAAGCAGCAGCAGCTTCAGACAACTCTGACTTCTCTCTGGAAAAAAGAAATTGAGATGTGAAGACATCAATACAAGTCTGGTAGTTATATGGATATTCAGAGAGTAAATCAGCCAACACCAACTGACTATCTACTGAATTTACTTTCACAAATGTTGGGCATGTTCACGTGAGACATTGTTATTTACTTGTATTGACATTTATGATCTGCTGTAAGTATGTGAAACAAACTGAACAACCTTAAACAAAAATGTACATGTAAGCCTACCGATCCAGTTTCTGGAACTCCTGGTCCAGCAGAGAAAAGGCGGTCTGGATCATTTTCATGGCCTGATCTCGAGCTACAGTGAAGTCTCTGTGGACACACACCTGCAGGACGAAACATTAAATGACCTGTGTTATTATTAGTGTGAGCAGACAGCGTGCTTTGACTGTTAAGCATATATCAACTACTGTTGATACACCGTTATGAAACCGCTGGTATCACAACATGCACATAGGGGATGTGGTTTCAAAACAGAAATTCTTTCAAATTAATCATTTTTGAAGATATAAAAGATGAAATGAATGCCATAAATACCAACTATGATATATTTGTGTCCTGTCTTTCCCCCTGCCTTGTATGTATGTGTGTGTGTGCGTGTGTGTGTGTGTGTGTGTGTGTGTGTGTGTGTGTGTGTGTGTGTGTGTTGTCATCACCGGTGCATTAGCTGCTGTGTTCCTTGACTGGTTGGACGGAGCAGACTTGCTCAGCTCGTAGCGGACGTTGGGAACCTTCGTGGGCGTGAAGCTGTTAACGGTCAAAACCAGAGTGAAACCAGAGTTAAGACTGAGAGACGAGACTCAAACAGAGCATGAACACGCACACACGAAAAGATGAAACAGAAACACAGGTGTGTACAGCAGCTGCTGACCTGTGGCTGACTCCCTGCAGTCCAAAGTCAGACAGAATCTCCTTCATCACTGTGGAGAAAAAGTCCTGTTTTTTTTCCCCAATCTTCCTTCCAACTACTGTACTTCTGTCACGTTTTATGTCACATTCACAAAAGAGTTTGCACCGTTATCCCCATTTGTACTACTCTTGTACCCAAAATCTATTGATAATCATGACATCTCATGGTACGTTCCTGTTCCCCACCTGTCCAGCACTTTCTGATTGTGTAATGAATGCTGCAGCCTCTACGCCCTAGTGTTACTTTGAAATAAAATAAATATGAATAATGTAGGATACCTGGTTGTCTCTCTGAGGGGTTAATGAGTTTCATCACCTTCAGATCATTAAACTCCTGCTCTTCATTCTTTCCTCCAAAGACATACAGCTGCCATCCAAAGAAAGCAGACAGAAAAGGTTTATTTTATATAACATGACGTGACAATAATAAAAATCATCATTTTAAACTATTTAGTGGCACACTGACGTGGCTGTGGAGGATGAAGGCAGCATGTCCATGACGGCGGGCCGGAGGAATCCCAACGTACAGAGGAACCTTCCACTTCATCTTAGCTGGAGCGACACGTGAAATATTTAAATATATATTTATATCTCAATCTTTAGACTTCCTTTAGAATAATTCATATATTTATTTGTCAGTTACTCTGCAGTCTCACTCACCAATGCTGAATTTATGGATTTCATTGGAAGACGTCACTGTGCCGTCCTCATTTGTGCTTTTGCCACCAAACAGGTAGATATCCTCCATGGGATTAAAGATAGTGAACAAATACAAACATTCAGTATAATCAAAACATGGGATAAAAATATTATTACCTTGACTACTTCCAATATTTCATTTAGCAGTATTTTTATGGTTTAACTGACAACATTAACTTGAACTTGAGATAAAGTTAATACTACTGGAGGCTAAAGTGTGCCAATAGAATTTCAGTGGCTAAATCAGATGTATTAAATCGTTAATGCATTTTTAAAATTATGAATGAACCACGCTTTCTACTAATGTCTAATAATACTGTTCATGGGGCTGAACTGAGTAATATTCAGCATTATCAAAATAACTACAAAGATAAATTAGCTGTATCTTAAACATAAAGAAAGACTGATTGCATAACTATCTATACAGACATACGCATATATAACAATTAAGGCGTTCTCAGACAGTGAGCAAAATCCATTTTATGTAGCCTATTTTTAAATTGGCTGGCAGAAGAATCAGGTTCCAGTTTGGGTTCAGGAAGCAGACACCATCCCCACATTTAATAGTAGGCTCAAGACTTGACCTCTTTGATAAAGCTTATAGTTAGGGCTGGCTCAGGTGAGTCTTCCCATGATGCAATGAGCAACTCAGTCCTCCTCTCCCCCTCCATCTGTATGCATTATAATCCCATTAATGCACGTTACTACCTTCTTCTCTCTCTCTCCTTCTGACGCTTTCTTCAGGTGTTTCTGGCTCCAGAGCTGTAGGGTCTGGCTATTTGCTTTCCTGTTTGGATCTTGTGTTGGGCTGCTTCTCTCTCTGTCCCTCCTTTCTCCCTCTAACCGCTCCCCACCTCCAACCGGTCAAGGCAGATGGCCGCCCACCCTGAGTCTAGGTTTTGCTTGAGGTTTCTACCTGCTAAAGGGGAGGTTTTCCTCGCCACTGTGGCCAAGTGCTTGCTCATGGCGGGAATTATTGTTAAATAATATTATGATCTAGACCTGCTTTATGAAAAGTGCAATCAGATACCTTCTGTTATGAATTGGCACAATATAAATAAAATTGAATTGAAAGAACAGCAGATACCCTCCCTCATCTTGCCAGTGACCCCCAATTGCTGTTGTGTTTACATTGAAAACAATGGAAGAGTCTCTCTGTCTGAAAGAACCTTTACATTCTTTACCAGTTCAAATTCTTCAGATTACAATAAAACCATGTATAGGCGCGTGTGTACTTTATCATGGTGTGTTGTTAGTGTTTGTCCACTGCAGGCTGTAGGTGATTCCCCCTTCACCGTCCATTTCTGCCACACCAAATTCTCTAATAGCAGGAGAAACACAAAGGTCAGAGATTACTGAATAATCTGCAGAGAAGTGTTTAATGTTAGGGTGTGTACATAACCACACTTCCGTATGAAAGTCCTGGACTGATTACATTGAGCTGAAATCAGTTAATATATATTTCATGTAACATGAAAATGGAGCTTCCATTGATTTCCATTCAAAAGCATTAGCATACATCAGTCTAATCTTGAGATATTTAGAATAAAAATGAAGTGCTTCCTCAACTTGAACATTAAAATACAAACATTCAGAAAATACTGCACCTGGCATTAAAGTTAAATTAAACAACCTGTGTCACATAAAATAAATTAGAACTCTCACTGGAATCATTTTACCTGCATTTATGTGGATGTAAGTTGAGTTGTAGTGTTACACTGCATGCACAAGATAATCTGTTCACCTGTGTTAAGAACATGTAGGTCTGTACAGAAGTCTCCGCCTGCTTCATAACCTCTAAACAGGAACACCTGATCGCCGACCAGAGCAAAACTATGACCAGACCTACACACACACACACACACACACACACACACACACACACACACACACACAATAAATAAAGTGTTTGGGTCGGTGTTAATAAGAAAAGATGCAAAAAATATCAGGTATTATTCCAAACTCATATTACACATTGGGTGGCCAGAATAATAGGAACCCCTCTACATTTTGATATTATACATTGCAACATTCCCATGATAAATCCTTGCTTTGTGATACTAAAAGTAAATGTCTTACAAGGCAGGAGGCAGCGATCCGCTAGTTTTAACCGGCGTCCAGGTGAAAGACACTGAAATAGAGCAGAGAGTAAGTAAGTGAGAGTTTGAGAGGACAGAAAATGACATGCATACTTATGACAGGCTGAATATTTTAAAAGCAGGAGATCTTTTATAAGTAAATGTTCGTAGAAATGCAGAAGAAAGAAATTCAATCTAAAAGCTGATTAGGGTTTGGAAAATGATCAGCAGGGATGAAGAGTATTCAGTGTTTGTAGTTACTGAGGTAGAACATTAAAACCCAAAAGTATGGTTCTTTAATCAAGATGATGTACGGACCTGTGTTAAACACCAGGAGATCGTTGGTTGGATTCCCTTCCAGAATGCCTCCGTACACATAGATGTTGTCTCCCACTGCAACAGAGCTGTGTCTAAGAGATCTGAGGGCCACACCCTTGACTGCTAAGCACTCCCAGGTCAGAGACACTGTCAGAAAATAGAAACACCATCACAGCGCTGTTGGCTCTCACTCTTTCTTAATGGAACACCAAAGCAACAACAAAAAGGTGGATGTGTTCCTCTTTTTCCTCCACCTACTGTAACATCGTCACCTATGTCAAAGCTGTGGACTCCTGGGAGACACTCAGTGGCATCGGGGCTGGACGCTCCTCCGAACAGATACAACTTCCCTTGCACAACACTCAAAACAAAACAAGACTTGCAAATGCATTAGTGCGTTTTTTATATGTCATCAGTCCTAGCACTGCCCATCCCATGTACACTGCTCGTGTGATGCCATAGTCAGGCAATATCACCACAGGAACTTACACAGATGGTAACTGTACACTACTTTTATGGATGAAAAGTTCATGAATATTTGACAGGAAACACGATTGATTTACCTTCCAGTGAGATGGAGAAAATCTAATACTTTTTCAATTATTTCCCAATCATCCATACCAAGTCGCATCAGAGCTGCAGTTTACCAAAGAGTGTGTCCTCCTCTGGCTGCGGGAACTTCTCCTCTCTGAGGAATCTCCTCCCATGTCACATCATCAGGAGAAACTACAAACAACAACAGAATCTCTGGTTATTTATTTTTTTCAGTCCCAGTGGCTCAGCTTTATAACAGCAACAGTGTTGCCTTGGCCCCTGGTTTTCTTTAGAATACCACAAAAGTCCCCAAAGTCACAAACAAAATATTTATCTTGTGCACAATTTTGGTGCCCTGTGGCATTTTCTTGTAAACAAACTGTTACAACTGTTCTGTTCATTCATTATAGTATTTCTAATTAAAACATATTGTTTGTGTCCCTTTGTTTTTCATTGCATGTCCTTTCTCATTGAATGTTTTTGACAGTGGTTCGATTAGGTTCGATTCCCACTGCGACACATCCACCAGTGTGTCCCTGAGCAAGAAACTTATCCCTTGTTGCTCCAGAGGTGTGCGACCTCTGACTTATTTAGCAATCGCAAGTCGCTTTGGATAAAAGCGTCAGCTAAATGACTAATAAACTTAAAAATATTTAAGTCAATTTTAAGTCAAACAACAGTCAAAGTTTCCATTGTTTCCATCCATGTCTGCTAGCTAGCAGTCTTCTTCTTCGCTTCTTTTTGCTGGGACATTGTTTTTGGGTGCATCATCGCCCCATACTGTAAATCAGATGGAATAGTGTGAAGCCAGCAGAAAATGTATCGTGTCGCAAACAACAAGGCTTACAAACAGAATGGGGACCCTCTTGTCAAAGTTTTGTCGCACAGCACTACTTGTGGTCAAATACTCCACAGGATATCTTCTGTGAACAGGTTAAAATATATCATCACAACTTTGGGGGCTTCTTAGCATAAAGTGTAATCAGGACTGTCTCCTTAAATTTTACCTGTTAGCATGTAGAAGTCGTTGAAGTAAACGTGGATGTCCTCCTAAACACATAAGAAGAAAATTAGCAGACTATTGCCATCCTGATTCCATGTTTCAGCCATGTTTAACTGTGGAACCTCACATGTTGTGTAAAATTGAAGGCTGCTGTTTGTCAAATCTCCCTGAATTAAAAAAGGTTTGAATAGATTTCAAGAGAATGAAAAGACACCTCTTGGTTGATGCAGGAGACTCCTCCGAACAGAAAGGCGACATTTCCTGCCACAGCTAAAGAGTGACCGTGTCTGTGAAAGAAGTCGTGGACAGTAAGAAGGGGTCTGACCGTCTGTCCATCTAACAACGAGCAACCACCAGAAATCCACCAAAAAAATCAATTACTATTGTGATCAAAAACATTACTCTGAAGCTCTGAGGTTGTTCTGTAAATAGTTTTCAAATAAATATTGCAATTTCTGATACCAATTTCAGACTTAAATTACTTCCTGTTTGTCCCGCCCACTTCCAGGTTAAGCCCCACCCATTCTGAGTACAGATCAGAATTTGTTGAACAGATACATATACATATGGGTGTACTTGCTCATCCCTCCTAATGACACACTGCAGGTAAGTCTTACATTCAAATTCAATTCGCGGTCTGTCTGCAGGTCCCTTTTTACATGTAAACTGAAACAAATTTGGAATTGAATTCCCCTTAACTTGAAATGGAAAGTAGTATTAATTTGGTTAAGTTGTTTTAACTTGAGGTATAAAAAGTTAATTTAACTTAAAAAACAATGTTGAGACAACTATAACACTGTAGCTATATCAACTTTATGAACTTTATGAACTGAATTTGTGAGTTGAAACAAGTTTCAAACAAGACTACAAGTTGAGTTAACTTGCATTCTCAAGACAGCAGGTGGAATTGCATTTCCAAGTTAAACTAACTTAAAATGTCTCATATAGTTAGTTGTCTTAACTTAAAAATGTGAGTTGAAAGGGTGTCGAATTGTATGTTTCTTCGACAAGAGAAAGCAAGTTTCCTTGAATGGACAATTTAATATAGTTGTTTTAACTCACAGTGTCAAGTTCAAACAATGAAAATTAATTAAACAAATTGTATAACGTAACATCATGAGTGGAAACAAAGCTATTCATAAAGTTGAGTTTACTCACATTTTTAAGGCAGCAACGTAAGTTTTTAAGTTGAACCACCTTGATAATTTTTACAGTGTAGTCTAGACATACAGTATTTATGGTACAAAAACAATGTGACCCACCTGGGACTTGGGGCTTCTCCCCTCATCTCTTTCTCCAGCCAGTGACCGCTGGCTAATGCCATCTTCACATCTGCTGTCTCACAAACACCACACACAATTTTTTGTCAATGATTTTGTCTTTTGATATTTCATACTGTTTCCAAATTCTTGTTGCTGTTTCACACAAACTACAGTAACTCTTAAACACATTGTACAGGTTGACTGATGACTGATATCTACCTTCAACATTTGATACCATTTCACCTCTAGATGATGCTACAGCAACGTGACACATTTAAATAGCCATATCCAGATATAAATTAATTATTTCTCCACATTGTTTTTCATTGACATAATAAAGGAAGTGGATCGTGTAGCCTTGGTGGACGTATTCACTCTCTGATTGTTATTTCGTTTATATCAGCAGGACGAAACCTACCTGCTGAGGTTTGTGTCTGTCAAACTGTGACTTGTTGGTGTTCTTGTCCTATTGTCGTTTTATTGAAGTCACAGCCAGCTTCCAGTCCAGCAGCTATCCTCTGTGTCTCAGCTTACAGGTAAGCTACACTTTCCTCTGCAGGTAAACTGTTGCCTAGCAACGCCTGCTAACACTCTGCTGACCAGAGCAGGTCAGTGTTTCAACAGGACAGATGGAGAACACTGAAAATAGGAAAATCCTTCTTGCTTGCTGTTGTTGATTTGACAGAATTATATATATATATATATATATATATATATATATATATATATATAAAAAATCAACACTTTTGTTTTTGCCCCCATTCATCAAAGATCTAAGACTTTCTATATGTACACAAAAGGCCTATTTCTCTCAAATATTGTTCACAAATCTGTCAGAATCTGTGTTAGTGAGCACTTCTCCTTTGCTGAGATAATCCATCCACCTCACAGGTGTGGCATATCAAGATGCTGATCAGACAGCATGGGGTTTACACAGGTGTGCCTTAGGCTGGCCACAATAAAAGGCCACTGGAAAATGTGCAGTTTCACTGTTTTTGGGAGGTCCGTAAACCAGTCAGTATCTGGTGTGGCCACCATTTGCCTCACGCAGTGCAACACATCTCCTTCGCATAGAGTTGATCAGGTTGTTGATTGTGGACGATGAGCATGCAGATAAGCTTCCCGACAGTTTTTGCAGAAATTCTTTGGTTATGCAAACCAATTGTTGCAGCAGCTGTCCGGGTGGCTGGTCTCAGACGATCTTGGAGGTGAAGGTACTGGATGTGGAGGTCCTGGGCTGGTGTGGTTAAACGTGGTCTGCAGTTGTGAGGACGGTTGGAAGTACTGCCAAATTCTCTGAAACGTCTTTGGAGACAGCTTATGGTAGAGAAATGAACATTGAATTGACGGGCAACAGCTCTGGTAGACATTCCTGCAGTCAGCATGCCAATTGCACGCTCCCTCAAAACTTGCAACATCTGTGGCGTTGTGCTGTGTGATGGAACTGCACATTTTGGAGTGGCCTTTTGTTGTGGCCAGCCTATTGCCCAGCTGTGTAATATCCATGCTGTCTGATCAGCATCTTGATATGCTACACCTGTGACATGGATGGACTATCTTTCTGTCTTTCACTAAATAGTAGCCTAAAAGCCTAGCTATGGATGTTCTCATCTCTCACGTGTGTTTATTGAAATGGGATCACAGCTCATTTCTGCCATTGAAGCTTTTAATACAGCATACAGAAGGTCTGAGCATGAGGATGTTTACCTATTCACAGCTGTTTAAACTCTTTATTATTATTATTATTATTATTATTATTATTATTTGTTCTCACTGGGTAGATTGAAGCACTATATGTGTAAATATTAGGTGATTTATTTCCCACTCAATAACAAAAAATTGCCTCCTGTTTTCATTTCCAGCTTACTATCCCGACCCCTCTCATCTGACAGCATCGTCAAACCAAACGGGAAACTGAAATTATTCATTAATAAAGCGTGTAAACCTGCCGTTGATCTTTAAATCGTGTGCCTGGTGATTGATGATGTAACATCACAACACACACACACACACACACACACACACACACACACACACACACACACACACACACACACAAATACACACACCCAACCACAGCCACGGACACGTGTTTTACCCGTGCCTTTCTTCTGCCACAGACATCTGCTACTGTCAAACCAACCGGAATGACTTAATTTTCAAAATAAAACCCCCACATGTTATTAAATTCGCAAACACATTTTTGAGAGTAGCCTAATGATTTTGTAATTCGCAGTTCGCAATTGTAAAGGGAAATACATAAATTCAGTTTGTAAATATGTTGGTACTTCGTTTTCTTAGTTTACCGAGCGCTTTTATAGTGGAGGTAAGATCATCCTGTTTCCGGTATCGTATTAGTTTAATCTGCCCAGTTTGACCAATCCTCTGTCGATGCAGTATATTACAGACTCCTTTTGTTGTCAGTCCTTAATTTGACCTCTGTGTTCCTTTTTCCACATTGTTTACAAATCAGTGCCTGTTTTCTGCACCGTTTTGACCCGTGTCAATCAGGTCCAGACCCAGTCCAGGTAGCCTATTTAAAAAACCTGTAGGCCTAATGGATCCAACCGGACCGCATTTACTTCGTCAGGGTTTGTCGGTGAGACGGGAAGTAGAGCGATTTGGCTTTGAAAATAAAATGTCACAAGATAAAGAGCAAATGGATAAGTTTAGGCCTATTTCAGTTTATCAGAATGTAGTAGGCTAATCTAATCAAAACACTGCTGAAACACTTTCCCCTTTTGGCATTCTTAAAAACATTTGTTGAAATGTGAAAATGTGTGCTTCCAGCCAGTGAACAAAATCCCTCCATTTGTACCTTGTAATTACAGTGTTTTTAATGGGACTTTAATGGCTTTTAAATTAAATTAAAACCTTTAATAATCATTTATCAAATCCCCTAATAAAGATTTTAAAGAACCATACTTTTTCTAATAAGAGAAACATTCAGGGAGAAATTTATTTATATTGCCTATGTTAGGAGTATTATAACTTTATTGAAAAAATGTTGGTCTAAAAATGTTTTAGGTATGCTACAAGTTCAGCGGTACCTGTAATGCAACTTTGTACATTTTAAGTCCTTACAAACCCCTTAATGTGTTCAGAAAACACATTACAAATTCCTTGGTATATTACAGTTCATGAATGTACCCCTTAAAATGTGTTTGTTTCTTAAGTGCTTTTGACTGTGTCTTAAGTGGTTTAGCTTTTGCTTTTCAAATAAAAGGATCAAAAGGGACCTCTCATTACCAAGCTAATTCTATTTTCTGCTACCTTTTGCTCCTACTCTACAACATTTCAGAAGGAAATATTGTATATCACATTTATTTGATAAAGTAAGTTACTTTCCAGATTTAGATTAATAATACAAAATACAATCAACTAATGAGTTGTGATGCTTTATCAGAGGATAAGATGAGATAAGATTTTATTGATTCCCAGGTGAAAACCCACAAGTGGCCCCACCTTTACCAGCTGCTACATTAAAGTGATGTAGCCTACACATTAATAATTATAATTTAATAGTAGGCTTTTATTTAATTCTGAAATTTGCCAACTTCTGGTACTTTGATGCTAATTCTGTTGTACTTTTACTTAAGTAAAAGTTGAATGAATGACTACTTGTAACAGAGTATTTCTACACTGTGGTATTGATAGCCTACTTTAAGTAAAATAGGCTATCTGAGTATAGGCCCATATGGGTATGAATGTTGCGAATTTTTATTGAGCTTTTGATCTGAAA
Organism: Micropterus salmoides; assembly: GCF_014851395.1. Taxonomy (NCBI): domain Eukaryota; kingdom Metazoa; phylum Chordata; class Actinopteri; order Centrarchiformes; family Centrarchidae; genus Micropterus; species Micropterus salmoides. Next base: position 28,645,292 of record NW_024041151.1, on the reverse strand, counting down.
AGAAGCGCAACCTAAAAACCGGAAACGCTCTCCTTTTTTTCTGCCAGCCTGTGGTTCTTCTGTCTAACTTGACAGTGTCAGCGAGAGAAGCAGGCGAGCTGCGGTCTGTCGGGCTGATCTGACGGCGGATGTATCGGGAGACTCTGTGGACACGGTTTATACTATTATCATTATCCTTTAGCTTGATTTAGCCTTTTCAGGGCTTAATAAGGAGGCATCCTGGAAGCACCCGGAGAACCGCGGATATCTACGCGACATGCATGCTTCGTGACCCGCGGCAGGTGTGAAGAGATGCCCGGGGAGCAGCCGACGGGCACCGGCCGGGTGGTGCTGGTGAAGAAGATCGTCATGAAGGACGGAGCTGCGGTGGGTGGATGACCCTCCATTGTTTATTTTATTTATTTATTTTTAAATATTATCAACCCGTACATTTGTTTTTCCTGCGTTCATCCAGCAGATGTTACATTGTTTTCTAATTCTGTATTCCATTCATTTCAACTACAGGCACCGTACGCCTCTAAGTCTAGGCTACATCTCAGTGTGGCTTTCATTTCTATGTATGACATAACAGGGTCTTAAAACACACGGCGTAGGGCTCATTTGTGAATTCGGCGTGTGTTTTAAAACACAGACATTTATTTTAATTTCATAGCAAAAAATACTCACCATAAATAGGACGATTCAAATTTCCTCTGCTGACAATTTCTAGCAGGAGTAGCCTAAATGTTTGTAACGATGGCACTGTGATAGAATAGAGTTTGATGACAAATGATAAATTGAATGGATTACTACAGACAAAACGAGCCAGAACAGAGCAGGTCTGGTCCAAAATGGCTGTTTTTGTCGCATGAAGATGAGTGTTTGTTGTAATGGAGACTTGGCAGAGTGAGTTTAATGTGGTCCACAGACAGCTCAGCCTGCTGTGAGGATGATGTGGTCAGAATGGATCCATTATCTCTTACATAACACCTCTGTGCCTCAAACACAGCTCCGGCAGGCAGAGACTGCAGCTCCGGCGCGTCGTGGCTCCGTCAGCGTCCATTTTAACACCCTTCCTAAGAAATAGTCAGACATTTACATTTTAAGAGAACCCTGAACAAAAAAAAAACGTAGTTTGTTATTTACACTTTATTAAATATTTGTCAGGGAAATTGAAACATGCTGATAAAATGACCTTCATCTCATATCGGGCAAATTGTATAACAACCATTGAGCAAAAAAAGTTGAACACCATTGTCTGGTTCCAGCTTCTCCACTGTGAGGATTTGCTTCTGTTTTTTTATTAATTTAAACTGTAACGTTATAGCTTTTGGTTTTGGACCGTTGGTCAGTCAAAACAAAGCATTAGAAGACGTCACCTTGGATTCTGGGAAATTATGATGAGCATTTTTCACATTTTTCTGACATTGATTTAACAATAATAGACCAATTGTAGAAATGATTGGCAATCAATTTTAATTTTAATCAATAATTAAAACAATTTTTAGTTGCAGCTCTACAAACAACATAAAGATAATCAACGTAGAAGAGAAATGAAATAATAAAAACATAAATGGGTCTAATAAACTAAACTGAACACAAACTGGGACTATACCCTAAACATACAGCAGGTAGAGCTGAAACATTCAGTAGATGAGTCGATTAGTTGATCAACAAAAAGAAAATTGGCAACATGTTTGATAGTTGATACATCAGTTAAGTCTTTTTTAAGCAAAAAAGCCAAAAGGTTATCTGGTTCCAACTTCTGAAACGTGAAGGTTTACTGCTCTTTTTGTTTTGTAGCGTAATATGAATAGTTCAAGGTTTTGTGATGTTGTTTTTGGGTGAAATAAGCAATTTGAACACGTCATAACGATGATGGATGGACATTTTTCTCTGTTTTCTGATATTTCATTGAGCAAATGATTTATAGTGAAAATAATTGGCAGTTTGATTGATAATGAAAATAATCATTAGTTGCAGCCCTAATCCCAGGGTTTCCCCCAAGAGATCCTGACATGTCTAGCTTTGTAATCAATTTAGTTTAGTAGTCTAGATGATGGTACATAAAAATACATAAAAACTGGCTGTCAAAGCGTGATCTCAGAGTTTATTTTTTTATTGATGTTTTTGCAGACATAACGTTTTACCAGGTGAACTGCTGGGGCGCCCCAGAGCCACATTAATGCCCCAGGGTGCCGCTTTAATTTTAGAGTCACATTAAAATGGAACTGTGATTGTAAAACGTGTGCGATTGTGTATTTCAGCTCCAGCAGGGGATTGGCAGGCCCAGTGTGTATCACGCCGTGGTGGTGATCTTCCTGGAGTTCTTCGCCTGGGGATTACTCACCACGCCCATGCTTACTGTGAGTAACACTGTGTAGTGGTAGGAAGATGGTGGTCACATGTTTGTGGCGACATCCTTGGGATCCAACCAAGGATCAGCGACCAAGTGGAGAAGCTCGCACACTAGATGACGAGATTCAACAAAGATTTGGTCACGTTGCGTCAACACCTCAATGTCCAGTTTAATTCAAGTCCTGTTCTCCAGATCAGCTTCTAGAGCAATGTGTCTGCATTTTGCTTATATAATATGTGAATATGAAGATCAGTATTTTTTGAGTTCTAACTGAACTGTGTCTGTGACAGAAAGGATGTAAATCTGTCAAGTACTGAAAGTTGACACTGAATGTTGAGTCAGATGTTACAGCAGTTTTGTTGTTATTTGCCTTTTTCCAGAGACATCCAGTAATTGTGTCCAATAATTCAATGAACCGTAGTTACATAGGTGACTTTAGTCTGAGACAGTAGTTGGTATGTGCGAGTGAAACATTTGCTGTTACACCTTCACTGTAGACAGCTACTGATGTATACTGAGGCCAGTGACTGAAATAGATCCAGTGTAGATGGGGGACATACTGACAGGGTTGGGGGTGTCACTGCACTGGTCATGGGGTAACTATGGGGGGGTGGTGGAAGGTTCACTCTTTTGAATTTGGATCTTGTGGAGCAGGATAAATTTTTTATTTTTTTATTTTTTAAACTGTGTAATCGGTGTAGATTTATAAATGTTGGTGCCTCTCTTTGTAGGTTTTACATGAAACATTTCCCCAGCACACGTTCCTGATGAACGGACTAATTCAGGGCGTGAAGGTAAGAACTTCAACACTTTGGTTTTGAGACTCACACTGCAGATAGATACATTTAAAAATAAAACTCAGTGATTTAGAATTACAGTCCCATAAAGTTGTGAACAAGAGACAGATTAACATCTGGTCCCTTGCATGGGGCTTTTCTCAGGCTGAAGTTCTAACCACGACTAGTAAACTTATCTGTTTGATCTGGAGTCTTGTCTAATATAAGACAAAACAACAGAATTATATTTTACTGTTGTAAATGCTTATTTAAGCAAGGGTTATTTATGTGTCTGCCTCTTCCTATCAAGGGTCTGCTGTCCTTCATGTCTGCTCCTCTGATTGGTGCGCTGTCCGATGTTTGGGGCAGGCGGTCCTTCCTGTTGGTCACCGTCTTCTTCACATGCGCCCCGATCCCTCTGATGAGACTCAGCCCCTGGTAGGACTCACTGTTCTCTGTTGGCACAATTATGTTAATGTCATACAAAGAGATACCGGGACAGTTAGGTTGTGAAGTTAAGGGAGTCACCTGAGTTATTTGATGGTCATAAACTGTGACATCAGAGTAAGTCCAATTTCAATCTAGCTGAACTATTTCAACATGAAAACAACATGGCACCCAAATATTATAACCACATATAGTAGTTGATCAGCTGTCAAAACCTGGCTGCAGAGATTTGCGCCCATACAGTCTCAAGAGCTAAGTGAGTTTGGAAACTAATGTTTGCTCACAGTCTGTGTTCCAGTTCATCTCTTAGGTGATGGATGAGGCGGCGGTCAGGGCCTTGTACAGGCCAGTCAAATTCCTACAAACTAAACATGAAAAACAAAGTATTTCAATGCTTTTATGCTGGAAAGGTTGATAAAAATGAAGTGCAATGGAAACAGACTTAACAAATAAATCATGATATACATGAAGCAGAGGACCTAACGTCACTTGATTTTCCACTCCACTGCAGAGATGGCGGCAGACAGATCTGTGTGGAGTGATGAGGACTGTAACCTTCCTCAAATAATACATGAAATGCCATAATTTTATCATGTTTTCCACATTGTTTGTACAGTGTTAGCTTGTACTGGGATTATTGTGAGCTAATGGCTCAAACGCATATGATCAATGTTTTGATGAACTACTCGCTGGGTCCTCCAATGTGCATCAGAAAAATCAATCCACTGTTGCAGTTTTACGTCATTCACAGGACAGTTACAATAGTAGTCTGCCCAAAACTGTAAAGTTTTTTTTCTCACACCTGCTCATCCTGCAGGTGGTACTTTGCCATGATCTCCATGTCTGGAGCTTTCTCCGTCACCTTCTCGGTCATCTTCGCCTACGTTGCTGATGTGACGGATGAAAGAGAGAGGAGTACAGCCTACGGTCTGGTAAGGGCTCCCGTTTGTGTCATGATACAGGCAACAAGGAAAGGGCCTAAATGCAGACAAAATAGGCAGACTGGTAAAGTTCAGGGATTTATTGACCAGATAAGGAACAAAAGCTTACAGAAACATGAGGCAGCCAAAGGTCAAAACCCTATGTTAGTCCACCTGCGTGTGGATATGGTGTTTAATTCATCAAAGGATCAAACTGATAACAACCAGCAAGTAAGTATGCAACTCATTTTTAAAAAGACTAGTTTAATCTTACAGGACACCCAGTTGTGTATGTCTTTCCAGAATGCATGTGCATTAAAAGAGGATGAACGTCCTCTTGAGGGCGCAAAGTATAAAGGACATACATAGGTAGTGACATAAACATCACAATTACCTCATACTATCAGACAGGTGTCGGTGTTAAATGACTGACACTGAATCTGCAACCTTAGAGCAGAAACTGACACGTCGGCTTCATCAGAGAACAAACAGGGAAATATCCAAGGAGACCGCAACCTTCATGTTTGTTTCTTTCTTAAATGACTGTATACATCGTTCAAACAAAAGTGATACCTGCTGCAACTTTCAAGTTATTTGACATTTCAATGGAAAAAAAATACAGTTGTGAAATAAAGTTTCTTGAGGACCAGAATATAACATATGTCATCATGGTTTTTGTCTGACAAAATGTCAGACAAAAACCAAAAAGACATCCAGAGGGTTGTATCAAAAACCTGGGTGCATATACCAGTTAAAAGCTAAAACAAGATATATATGCTCCCCATATTGAGCAGATAAAAAATGGTAAATAAACTGTACTTCTAATTCTAGTCTTCCAACCACTCAAAGCCCATTCACACACTGACGGCTCAGAGAAATTCAGAGAAAAAACTCTAAATTATAAAGATTCAAGTTGCAAATTTACAGGAAAAAAACTCACTAATTTCTGAGAAAAAAACTCAAAAAATACAGTTTTTCAGATGTGTTATTAAAGGCTCTGTGAAAGCAGGGTATGCAGATGTTAATAACTGCAGGTATTACAAATAAGCTGCTTTCACCATCTGGTATTATGAGGTATTATGAGTATCCTCAAATAAAGTACAAGCTTAAGTGAGTTTTCCATCCTCTAAAACTTGTCTCCACCACCCCCCTCCCTCCTCTTTAACCCCCAGGTGTCGGCTACTTTCGCAGCCAGCTTGGTGACGAGTCCCGCCATCGGGGCGTACCTGTCAGCCTGGTACGGAGACAACCTGGTTGTTCTGGTGGCCACACTGATCGCTCTGGCCGACATCTGTTTCATCCTGCTCGCCGTGCCTGAGTCTCTGCCGGACAAGATGAGGCTCAACAACTGGGGGGCGCCCATATCCTGGGAGCAGGCCGACCCCTTCACTGTCAGTAACCAGTAATTCACAGAACAGTATCTGATTGCTTGGTTGAATAATTCACGCATAGCAGGTTGATTTGTTTCGTTTGAAGGCACTTCAGTGTTCCTCAAAAGAGTAACATTATTTTAATAATTTTATGATGCTAATGGTGCTATAGGATACCCGCTTGTATAGAAGCATATTACTGCTAGGGTAATAATATAATAAAATGAGATTGTGGAACTGAGTCAGATACATTTTCATTGAAAGAGTCAATGTTTCAGCCATTAATTGAAGATTAACTAATTGTCTAACAGCGCTGGTGTTGTATTTCCTATCTCTGTCCCTTTCTCTCTGTCTCTCTCCTTCAGTCTCTGAGGAAGGTGGGTCAGGACCCGACAGTCTTACTGATATGTATCACTGTGTTCCTGTCTTACCTGCCGGAGGCCGGACAATACTCCAGCTTCTTCCTCTACCTGAGACAGGTGAGACACACCGCTGCTACTGCTGTGTTTTCCCACAAATACTCGCATTCCTGCTAGTACTAACGTTGTTACTGCTTTTTAAAGCCACTGGGTGTAGATTTTTTAAAATTATCTTTTGTCATCTCCAGTGGTGATCGCAAAAAAGACAATTTAGCACTACACAGCTACACTGTGAAGAATACGCTAAAGGCTATGGTGCCTGGCAGGTGTCATGAACAATAAACAAAACCAAACAAATTTGTGACATTTGTGGTCTTGAATGAATCATTTGTGTTCATAAAATAACACAACACAACTTTAAACTAAAATTAATATTTTATCTTATGTCTAAAGGACTTCAAAAATAACACAACGTAGTTTGTACAGGCAAATTCATGCATGATAAGTATATCCACATACGGATATCTCAGAGAAGATGTGAAAGTTGTCACACCATGTTAATCTCAATGAGCTGTTTGGATTTGATGTCATTTTGCGTTGATTTTGGATTTTACCTTGCAAATATGGATGCGTTGGCATTGACATACCTTAAACAAATGTTAAAATGTCAGCGGAATGTTATATTCTTTTACTTTTTGCATGCACATTTTTGTAATACTTTTTTGAAGTTATGACACCTGCCACGTGGGTAATAAGGGCTGAAACTAAATATATTAAATACATACAATAATTTTTTATTTTATGCTTAAAAAAATTAATAATTATGTAATTTAATGTTTTATTGTTACCATAAATAAATAAGACATTAAATATGTAAATTTGTGATAATTTGTTTGCCAACCATTAAGCTGCATAATTATGAAATATTTTATTATATAATTATATATTTTTTCTAAGCATTACATTATGTAATTATATATTTATTCATTTATTTAAGCCAAAGATTTAATTATATAAATCATTTCTGTTTGTCTCCCAGGTTGTAAATTTCTCCTCCACAACGATCGCTGTTTTTATTGGAGTGGTGGGCATTCTGTCTATTGTAGCACAGGTAACACACACAAACACTCCAGAGGATATTGATATACCCTGTTTACACTCGTCATTTCAAGTGTCACATATTTGGATTCAATCATATCTAACTTTATACACCTTTGTTTACACATAGCTATATATATATATATATACTGTGTGTGTATATATATATATATACTGTGTGTGTATATATATATATATTGCCACATTACAAACTCACTTTAGCAGTTTAGTTACCAGAGTAACTATATAGGTGTAACGGTACACAAAAGTCATGGTTTGGTATGTACCTTGGTTTTGGGGTCACAGTTTGGTACGTTTTCGGTACGCAGGGGAAAAAAAACAAAGTAGAAAATATATAGTCAAAATATAGTCATTGATTTTGAAAAATGTAAAGATGTAACAGTGTCTCATTGGCCATAATTCTTACTGTATAAGCTAAAGCACTAAAAGACTGATATGTTGTCATTAAGTTAAAGTAAACAAAAATAAATAACACAATGACAGTAATTTTCATTATAATAGAAGCTTTCTCAAAATAATTACTTAGTATCTAAAAATATTGAGAAACTTTCTCAAGATAATATTTAAATATTAATAATATTAAAATAAAATTTAGTATCTCACAATAATATCTTATGTATGGAAGTTATGGCTGGGCACAACCTGGCAATGTCTGCTGATATGTATGAAATGACGGACCTTTATCTCTAATGGTTCAGCACCCCTGCCAATAAACAGCAACAGGCTTAGACAGTGGAGGAGGCTTGTTAATGACGTAGCGTATCGAAACGATCACACCCAAGTAAAGTCTATATGTGGGAAACACTGCAAGCTCTTGGACAGCCTCTTGGACATGCGTTTTGTGGAGGATTTAATAGGCATTGCTGGCCGTTGGTATCCTTCTGCACTTGTGATCTCGGATCTCAATACATTTTCTTGGTCAGCGCTGGTGAAATCTGTTCGCCATGATTCAAACACTGTACGCTCAGATCTTCACATATCGCTCTTCACATATCCCAAGGCAACTTGCTCTAATATGAAAGACCCAGTCTTCACAGGAAGATGTATCTCCCTTGCCCATCCAAAGGCAATTATTCGGCCTACACGCTCCCACTGCTGCTGTCTTAAATCTTGCCTTAGGAAAGGCACATTGAAAGCATTTCCTGTTGTGTATTGGTCGTAGAATTCCAGAATTCTGAGAGACTTACAACCCGTCCATCTCAGATGTTTCATCTGGCAGTTCAACCTGGAATGGGATGTCACTCTCTTGAAGCATCACAGAAATGTGCTATGAGCTCTGGCAGTACCTACCCTCTAATCTCTTCACTATCTCACCAGAAAGCATGGTTTGTGGTGAAACAGCTAGTGCATCATCCATATTCTGTTGCTCATTTTCGGAAAAGGCTCATGTAAAAACAAGAATCTTGTAGCAGATGGGTGGGGCTGGAGCATCATTGGGGGAAGAAGTAAACAGGAGCTTTGCAACTTGAAATTGGCCACAGACTCCTTAATATCCTTTATTCCTTTTGAGCAACAGTTTGCTTCGTGAGTCATAAGGGCACTTGTACCCTCAACTCTGTTGCCCATCGGAATCGCTGCTAAATACTACCCCCTACTGACATAAAAGGACATAATATGTGGTCCCACATTTGTTTTTGTTCTCCTTTTAAGACAAACAGAAACAAACTTATATGAATTGTTTAACTCATAAAATCCCCTTCTTTTTGTGAGCATCACATAGACGGTTTGCCTGAAAACAGTACTAGGCTGCAATAGTTTACTATACAGACGTCTATACACATCAGACTGGTCAGTTATTACTCGATATTCTGCTTTTATATGAAGGATACTTCTGGTTAACAGGGGTGTAGTTTCAGCAACACAGCTGCTACTGAATGGTCATGTATTATTATTGGAATACTACAAGCAGCAATGTGTCGCTATGATCCTCATGCTCTTCCATGACTACACCTTGCTACTTGTTACTTTGATCATGACGGTGACACTACTCTGTGGATCTCTGGATCAGCAACAATACAGTATAGAATTGAGTATTTGTAGTATATAGTTTAAGGAATATTGTTGATCCAAGAAGAAAGTGAAGGGCGGGCGCAATTACAAATCCGTCTGCAACTTCAGCACCACAGACAGCGCCATGGATTTATCGAAACTCTACACAGTTATGCTTCTGATATTTCAGAGCCATGGTCGGGGCCACAGATTGTAACTTGCACCTCCTCCTCCTCTGGCTGGCTGCTACAAATAAAATATATGCATTACTCCTTTTGCTTTGTGTAAAATAATTAAAAGACAGATACACTGAGTGCTCAGATACTGCGCTTCAAATGACTGCTCCACAGCCTACTTTTTCCAAAACAAATCAAGCCAACCAGCTGACAACAACTGGTGCACTGCCAAAAGCTTCTGGGTAAAGCTGCCTCTCAAGAATTTTTGTTGTGCCCAGTATTATTTTGATAATAATTGTTTGGGTCACAGGGAATACTGAACCAAGCGTCCTGTACTGAACAGTGCGGGATGAATACATGTACCATTACACCTATCATAAATTAGCACAAACACATGGATGATTTGTGATGTGGTTGTTGGAGATGCATATACAGTATGTGGTTGAGTGCAGACAGTTTATATGTAAATGGACATAAATAATCATATTGTATGTGCTCATACTACATCTACATACTCGTACAACTTTTACTACTTATTATAATAGTAAATTGTATTCAATATATGTACATGTTTGTTACATATGTACCAGGTTAGTACAAAATAAATAATCCATCCCTCTCTCTCACTTGTCAGACTCTCTTCCTCACTCTGCTGATGAGGACTCTGGGAAATAAAAACACAGTTCTGTTGGGTTTGGGCTTCCAGATCCTTCAACTGGCCTGGTACGGCTTCGGATCAGAGCCATGGTGAGATCTATGTGTGTGTTGTCTGTTTTTGTGTAAGGCTGGATTCATTCTGTTGGTGTAAAGCTACCCGCTGCACAGCGACGTTAGTGTTTTGTATTTTTATTGGGCAGAAGCAAGGAGCAATTTCACTAGAACTTTGTGTAATTGGCCTTAAATATACTGAATGGCTGCATAAAGTTGCATGGTCATGTAAATAAAGAAACAGTATTATTATTGTATTTCAGTGTAGAGCTAGTTAGTCCTGGCCAAGCAGGAAGCTTCCGGTCTGAGACGTGAATCCAATGCAGACGTTTCTCAAACCTGCATTGTATTGAACATCCAGCAGGGGGTGACTCTTCTGGTTGCAAAAAGAAGTCTGGTTCCATTAGAAATAATGGTAAATTACCCTACTTCTCACCTGATTTATTACTGATTATTTACTCAGTAAAAACTTTCCTAATGAGTTTATGGTCTCAGTGACTAGTTTCAGGTCTTCTTCAATACAGCATGATGTTCATTTAGTAAAATACAGTCTTAAAACTAAATGTACTCACCAGAGAAAGTGAACAGCCAACTCCTAATTAGCTTTTTCAACACCGCTGGTTAAATTTACACAGTGCCGTGAATACGGGTCACTCTAGCCTGATTTACAGGTCGCCATGGTAACAACTTGTCAATCATAGATAATCCTGCCCTGAAGCATACTCTGCTTCATGGTCTATTTTCCTCTAAATGGGACCATAATTTACTAAATGAACATCATGTTGTATTAAAGAAGACATGAAACTAGTGATTTAGACCATAAACTCATTAGGAAAATGTTTACTGAGGTAATAAATCCCTGCTGGCCGTTGCATAACTAGCAGAATGAATGCAAGTTTAAGGGACTTCCTCATTGGATTCACGTCTCAGACCGGAAGCTTCCCGCTTGGCTCAGACTGATGTCAGATACTCAGTACATTGAAAAACAATATGGACGATATCACAAGGAAATCAGATACACCTTTATATACACAGCTATGTATATATATATATATATATATATACACAATTTAAACCGTCTGTGTGTGTTACAGGATGATGTGGGCGGCTGGTGCCGTAGCAGCGATGTCCTCCATCACCTTCCCTGCTGTCTCTGCTCTGGTGTCACAGTCTGCTGATCCTGATAAACAAGGTGAGAAAGAAAATCTCCTCCTATCCTCTCCAACCTTCTCTTCTCTTCTCCCCTCCTCTCAGATCAACAGTGTGTTATTGTGGAAAATGTCTCCTCTCCTCCTGCAGGTGTGGTCCAGGGGATGATAACAGGGATCAGAGGTCTGTGCAATGGTCTGGGTCCAGCTCTGTACGGATTCATCTTCTTCCTCTTCAACGTCGAGCTCAACAGCATGGACCCCATCCAGGGAGACTACAACATTGACCCCCTGCCTCTGCAGAGTCCCACTGAGGTACTATTGTTTTGCTTTGTCAGAGATGTAACAAAGATCAGTTTCATCCATGCAATGTTTAAAACTGTCCTACTGACAAGGAGTGCTGAAAAATGTCTGTCTGTTTTTTAAGATCAGCCTTTGGTTAGCTTAGCAGTTAACACTGCTAGCTTTATCACAGTGTCCTGTGCTGTCACATCACCACTGCCTTCACATTACAGTAAAACACATTTATAATGAAACAGTAGCTTTATCTTTACTTTACTGCAGCCAATGAATGGTGCAGAAAATAAGCAGTGGGGTCACTGCTTTAACTCTGTGTAAGTAAGTAAGTAAACTTTATTTATATAGCACCCTTCACAGACAAGAGGGGTCACAAAGGGCTTCACAGTTAAAAAAACTAAAAAAAATAGAATAAAACAATAACAACAACAACACTTAAAATACAAAACTATATGGCTAGTTAAAAGCTTGTCTAAAAGATGTGTCTTAAGGTGTTTTCTAAAAGTTTACACAGAATCCAAAGCTCTCAAGGCTAAAGGGAGAGCGTTCCAGAGCCTTGGAGCCACCACACAGAAAGCACAATCACCTCTTGTTTTATAACGTTTTCTGGGAACAGTTAAAAGGTCTTGGCCTGAAGACCTCAGAGAGCGACCAGAAATGTGTGCATGCAACAGATCCTGGATGTAAGAGGGAGCTTGACCATGCAAGGCTCTATAAGTAATGGTTAAAATTTTAAAATGTACTCTAAAACCAATCGGAAGCCAATGAAGAGCCTTAAGCACAGGAGTAATGTGCGATCTCTTGTTAGTTTTAGACAAAAGCCTTGCAGCTGCAGTCTGCACAACTTGCAGTCGGTCTATGGAGGATTTGTTTAGACAAGTGTACAGTACATTGCAATAATCCAGGCGAGTAGAAATGAGAAGCGAGAAGCATGAACAAGCATCTCTATCTCATCTTTAGAAACCATAGATCTAATCTTAGCAATGTTCCTGAGATGGAAAAAACAGGAACGAACCACAGATTTGACATGACTGTTAAAACACATAGATTTATCAAAAATGACACCCAGATTTCACACAACATTACCGTGATGATAGAGCCCCAAGGGCCTGCCTAATTTTAGGGGTAATGTTGTCTGGGGCAAAAATCAACACCTCAGTTTTGTCTGTATTTAGTTACAAAAAGTTGTCTGCCAATTGTGCAACACAGACAGTTTGTCTAGCCTATGAGGACTAAAAGATAAATATAATTGGATGTCATCAGCATAAAGATGATAAGATATGTCTTCAAAGCTACCAATAATCTTTCCAAGAAAACCAGACTTTATCAAAGATATTATGGGAATCCAAAACATTATGTAGCTGGTTCGCAACAACCTTTTCTAGAATTTTCAAAAGAAAAGGCAATTTAGAAATAGGCCTATAGTTTCTAAATGAAGCTGCAGTGAATAGTGATAAATGAGGTATGTACCTGATGGCTCTGGTGCCACATTACAGAGAATGCAAAAAATGTGTACCGTAATTATATACAGGCATTGGTATTTTACACATTAACTACTGTAAATATGGTGATGTTTGTTAAAGTTACATTAACTATGAAAAGTCCACTGCCCACCACTACTTGACTTGTCGAGAAGTTGGTGAAACCACTAGATTTCAGATTTTGCATTGTGAACACATGTCTTTGACCTCCTCCGTACGCTGGCATTTCTAAACACGAACATGGGGATTTTCTGGTAAAATGCTTTTAAAGTCCAACTGAAATTAAATTGCATGTTTTTTTTTCTCTGCTACATAACACATATCTGTTCTGTAAATCACATGTCGTGAAGCTATAGATGGAGATCTTGTTTCCTTTTAAGCCATATTTGTACCAAGCAGTAACATAAGCGTTCTATCATAGGCACCATCTCACTGACTCTAGTCAACCTGTTACACAACACAGACAAGGACACATGTCTTGTGTGTTGTACCTTTTGCCTGTGAATGAGCAACCAAACATCCACCAGAGAAAAGTGCAAAGCTAATGTCCGTTTGCAGGCTAAATAGCTCCTCAGCCGCAACACATTAAACGGCATCTAAATGTATACCTGCAAATTTAATTTTGGTTCTGGTTAGATGCCGGTGTGGTCCTTACTCTTCTATACTTCTGTCTGCCCATGACATATTGGCTACAGCGAATGTTTGTTTACTTTGTCTCTCATTCTGGCAACCTGCAAGCTGCTGTCAATCAAACACAGACACCCACACATCCCTCCAACCGCTGAGGAAAAAATGTTCATCCTTTATTAAGAAAATACTATTAACAATAATAAGTTTTCACTGTAAAATAGAATGACTAAATGCAATTTCAGTTGAACCTAATACACAGACATGATCACACGTTCTGTCAGCATGTATGACCCCCAGGGTCTCTGCATGTAGACGTCGCTTGCAGATGTGTAGAAAATATAGTTTGTGCTCATGTCTGTACATTTTAAATCTGCTCTATAAATTAAAGTTTATAAAACAATAGCAATATCCTGATGAAAGACAAGAAACTGAAAGTAAAACTGTAAATCTCCCTCTCTCTCTCTCTCTCAGCGAGCCCTTATCCCCGGCCCGCCTTTCCTGTTGGGGGCATGTACCGTGGTGGTCGCCTTCCTCGTCGCCCTCTTCATCCCTGAGAAACCCTCCTGCTCCTCTTCCTCCCAGCTGTCCCTCAGTGACAAGCCCCAGTCAGACAGCAAAGAGTCGATGTCCTCGCTAGCTGGCGTCCACATCAACACGCCCCTCCCGGGCAGTGACGAGGAGACCCCTCCCACCACCAGCGATGAGGACTTTGAACCATTGCTGCAGGACAGTATCGTTTGATGGACCGGTGGAAAGACCACAAAGGGTGGAGCTAACTTCGTGGTTTGATTGATTGACATTTTTTTTGCTGCAGGGCAGGACTAAGTGTACTTTTATTGTCAGAAGATTGCGATTGTCAGCAAGAAGTTCCAAAAGCATTGTTTCCTCATCAATGTTTCTTCGCCGTGAGCGGAGGCAGTAAAGTCCTGTGAGCGACCAATGAGGATGTTTCTTTCACAAGAGGGTGGAAGCAAAGAGCTGCAAATATGATGTCATTGTTCGATTTAAAAGGGCAAAGACGATTATTTGACTGACGGAGTGGGCAACAGGGACAGCGTTTAAATGGAAACCATCGTTTGATTGACAAAAGGAGGGACCAACTGCTTTTTTTATGGTATGGGTGTGCCCAGTTTTAGGATACGCCCACATAAAACCCCCTGAAGGGAAAGAGAAGTATTTTTGAGGTTTTAATGGACGGATGTATCTTTAAGCTTGAACTTGTTGATTGTTTTTGTGATAAACAAGAAAAAGTGTTTTTACGTTCAGCTGTATCATTTTGAAGCCGTATTTTAATGCTGTGTGTTATTTCTTATTGGTTATTGTACAAGAGAAACATGTATTTACAGCAGCCAAAACATCAGTGTTGATTTATACTCTTTGTTAAAGGAGAAAACATTTTTGTTAGTTTCTTTTCTTTTTGGCAGGGTTAAGGGATTTTTATTCTTTTTAAGTGTACAGTATCTTACCTGCAATGAGCTATCAATGTTAACAAGGTATGTAAAGTGACAAGCTGAGAGATGAGTCAGCCAGCGGAAATCTAACATGCCACAATATCAAATTTAACTTAAGTTAGTCATTTTAATGGTCAAGTTTCCTCTCAAATTGTATATCTTTACATTACATCCAGAACAAAAAAGAGGGAAAGGTTTTAAGCAATGCATTGGTAACAGGCTTAAAAATATATTTCTTGTATATATTTCAGAAGATTATGAGAAACAAAAGAATCCTGAATGATACTGAAGTTGAGTAAAATAACCAAACTGAACCTCCAGGGCTGAAGAATGAGGTGGACTTCTATATAATTCACCCGTTTAGATTATATTAAAGCTTTAATATATGCATAATTAAGGATGTGGTCGCTTTGTGTCACCTGGTAATCTGAAAACACCATTAGGTAGAAACCCTTGCTCCTCCCCAGCTTTACCCTGTCATCCAAAATGGTCACTTCTGGCTCCAAAAAAACAAGATGGCAATGGCCAAAATGTCAAACTCGAGGCTTCGAAACACAAACCAGTGGGCGAGGTCATGGTGGCTATGTTCACGTCTATGAAAAGAGTAAAATAGTTTTTGTTCTTAATTTCACAAGTGTTCCCCGTTTGTCACTCTACCTCAGATCAGCATTATTTTAAATCACATTTACTCATCTTCCATCAAGTTTGTTTTATTTCTTTATCACATAAAAATGAAGTCACTTTATGAAAGTGCTGCTGCCTGCTGGCAGTGTGAAAACCTCAGAACTGCAACTCTTATGTTTAACTTCTTAGTGATCCAAGCGCTGGTGCGTGAACCATATTGTTTATGATCCAATTTGAGTTTGACTTTTTTTGGCCATAGTACAATTTGAAATGTGAAGTTAGATACTAGGAAAACACTAACACTAGCAAGTGCAAGTCCAACAAGGTGAATGTAACATTTTACCTATTATACCTACATTTTACCTTTCAATGGTGTCATGCTTCCATCTAGTGCAGCTCCAGTATATAGGTTTAAAAGTGCAGCTAGTTGGCAGCTTGTCAATAGGGGTGGGTTATCACCAGAGGCCCCACGATACGATATTATCACGGTACTTATGTCACAATATGATATTATTGCAATTTAAAACATATTGCAATGTATTAAAATGTATTACTTTTTTTTTTTTTTTTCAGATTGTGTTCCCAAAGGAAAAGTCTTTTTCTAGTTGACCGAAAAAGCAATTGATTTTATTATTACAGTACCAAAAAGTAAAATTCTAATGTACAATTTCTATAATAAAAGATCGTCCGTGTATCGATTTAGTATTGCCACGGAAAATATTGCGATACTATGCTGTAGCGATTATTTCCCCCCATCCCTACTTGACACCATGAAGTTGCTCCAAAAAGACAATGCTACTGGCTCCGATTGCCCAGAGTCATTGTGCCTTCAATTCCAAGCTGTGCTGGATGTTTGGACCCCAGTCTACTTTTTTTCTAGTCTAGCTTTCAACTGTGAGATCAGCTGGTCATTCGTGTGCTAAGGGTCTCATAACCCACAGTCCTTCACTCTGTGAATTTAAAAAACGCTCAAAGGTCAGCAGGAAGGTTATTTGTTAAATTTTCATAACATGTTGCAGATATGAGGTTTTTCCCTGACAGCAGTGATATTGCTGTGAATGAACTTTTACTTGAAGCATAAGACAGAGATTTTACAAGAGCTTTAGAGAAGATTTTGGAACAAATGCTGAATAGTTTATAATTGGCACAGAGTGTACATAGTTATTTGCTTTCTGACCTTAAAATGTAAATGTATATGTGAATTATATAATTTTTATATATAATGTAAGTGAAATGTGGGATTAGCTTGTTGACAATAATGACAATACAGTTTTCAGTCCTGTATAGCTCAACAGCACTAACAAAGTTTGGGTTGGGGTTCTAATTCCCTCTGTGCAGCTAAACAGTTGCATAATACCAACAATCATTTTGCTTTAGTTTATCGTGTTCATACAGAACCAGGAAATCAGTGTGAATGTGAACACTCATTTCATTGAAAGCTGAACTGGCCCTGTCAGATCAGCTGCAGTGAAACAGACTCAACAGTGTAAATATTGTACATGGATTGGATGTCTGTACATTTGAAGAAATGAAATGTACATGGGATTGACTGTAAATACACTTTATATGTTGTCTTGTCTGGAAGTGTACCCTCCAGTTGTTGATTATTGGAAATTAAAACAGAACAACACTTTGCATCTGCATGGTGGGTGCTCTTTAAAACTCTCCCTTTATCCTATTTCAACTGTGTTTGTTTCATCTCATTTAAATGCAGTCACTATATTTCTTCAATTTTAGATTTGTTGTATGGTCTCTGTGCCGGACATCAAAATTCCACTGTGGTAAAAAAAATATTCATAGTGCATTCACTGTACACACCTTAGTTTATTCCTTCAAAAATGTTACTTTGTTTTACTAAAGGAAATCTGAATAGTTATAGTTGTGTAAATTTGAGATATAAGTTCACTTTAAATTGCCTTTACTATTACTGTTAGTGAAAAATATTCCTTTATGATGTATAATTTGATTTTGGATAATTTTAGTAAGTAAATTTGAGAATGAAAGTTCATGCTTGACCTTGGAAACAGCAACAGTTGACAAACAATCTCAACTCAGTGGCTGTTCTGGACCTTTCAATCATATATAAACTTCCTCAGCAGATAAGGTTGCCAATTGTCATGGAATCACTTTTCTGATTAGGACTTAATATTAATCAAAATCATCAACGAACCAAACAGCATCAAACTGATTTAAAATGAAACAATAAAGTTGATGTAGAATAGAAGCCCCTCTGTGTGTGGTTGAGATACCACCATGTTTGACATTTGGGCAACATTTGGAGATAAACACCAAACAACAGCGACCTCTACTGGGCAATGTGGATTATTTCTAAGGAATGTCCAGGAATCGTCCATTCAGAGCCTTGATTTTGGGTCATGTGACCTAGCAGCCGCGTAAAGGAAGGATTGAACGGCAACAACAGACATGGAGGCGTCTCCGTTCAGCTTCACACCGGAGAGGTACTGGACGGAGGAGAAAGAGAGGGCGCTCATAGCGTTTTTCTCCAGTAAGTCAAACACTTTACAAAAGCAACCTTTCATTCCGTATACTTTGCTGTGTTGACAACATCGATGTATGTGACGGAAGCTGCAACATTTGTGGGCAACCGTTGCTCGACGATACCGACGAGTGTTAGCAACAGCAATGGCGACTAGCAACTTAAGTCAAGTTAGCTGTTCTCCTAAAAATACGTCAAAGACGGCATCTTGATTTATGTTGATTCAATAACGTTAAACGTTTCACCTGTAACGTTAGATCTAAATATAAAAGGATGAAATTAACGATGTTCACTGGCTTTGTAAATGTACTCTACTTTATCCTTCGTATTTGTAGCAATTTAACGTTAGTATACTGGACATTAGTCTTGTCTCAAGGCTACCGCTTATTTAATCCATTATTAGTTACCCTCTTAAGTATTGAAAGCCTCTTGGTGCTTCCACAGATTTTCCACACATGGAGATGCTAAAGAAAACACAGAATCACCTGACTAACACAACTCAGTGAAACTTGCCGAGCTTAATAGTCCAGAAAGCATCACAACGAATAACGACACCTGAGGTACACCACAGATGACTAATGTAACATTACATTTACTGAGCTGATGTATCCAAAGCGGCTTACAATAAGTGCAGTTCAACGATGTGGAATGGTTGAAAAGCCAAAAATTGCAAAAACCATGCAAGTGCATCAAATAATGCTGAACTGCTCCAAGTACTACTTTTAGAAACATTGAGAAAGAGAGAGGTTTGGATTTTTTTTAATGGGCCAAGGTGCAGTCTGAACAGATGAGTTTTCAGTCTGCTATGGAAGATGTGTAGAGTTTCTGCTGAACTCAGTCTTGTGGGAAGCTGGCAGTTCCACCGGTGCCCTGTGAGGAGGTGTTGGGTGTGAGGAGTAGGGATGTGCGGATCAATACTTCAAGCTGCTCATTTGGCATAGATTTCTTAAAATATATATATAAATACAAAATGTGTGTGGCTGCATCTGCATCATTTTGTATAATGTCTGTGTCAATAAACAGCTCTGACATATTCTGTGTCACTGTGAACTGTAGAAACCTAAGTGACATGAGAATCCAGCAGGCAGCCAAGTATTTATTTAAAACAAACGAGTAACTTGAGGGTTAACCCTGGGTTTTCAGTGTTACAAGATTGGTTCACTTCTTACATCGCCATGGTAACTTATGTTTTGTGCAAGAAAACAGATCAGCACATATAAAAGCAACACCTACTGACCAATCAATTCTCATGGATGCTGTGGAGCTCGGTGTCAGATCATGAGAGGGTCAACAGACAGAGACTTACTGAAGCACTAAAGCCTTGTATTTGTACTTGGAAGATATGAAAGTAAGCCTACTTACCACTTTGTAAGTGGCAAATATATATTTATTTTTCTGTTTGCTCCCAAGTCAGTTTCACACTGCAGGCTTTTTATGTCAGCTGTCCGTCCTGCATGTGGCAGCTGCAGTAGTGTTTAGCCAGGATTATGTGTTTAACTTCTTCGTATTTGTCTAATATTACCTTGTGCTCTTCGTTTGTGAAATATGCCGCTCTGCTGCCAGTAGATTTGTCGATGTTTCTGATTGGTCATTGGCTGCAAACCCTTTCCTGCTCATGGCTGCATTGGGAAAGCTGCTGGTTGGCTTACCGGGCTGATAACCAGCGTTGTGTGACTGCTTAGCGTGATCACGATTGTTAGGGTTAGTGAAGCCTGATAATGAATCAGAAGGAGCTTTATTGCCAAGTAATGTTTTACACATACGAGGAATTTGCTTTGGTGATGAGGTGCTACACGTGGACAAACACACAGTTGGCATAAATAAATGTAGAAATATATAAAGCAAGTTATATAAGAATAATTAAAAGAATACAGAAAAATAATACAACAATTTGCAAAGAAAGAACAATGTAGCAGATATTTAATGAAAAGATATCCCACTATGAACTTTCTTCATAGTGCAGGCCCCTGATGGAGAAAGTATTGAGAAAACAAAACGAAAAGTTGCGTGAATCAGTCGCACAATTCCGCATCAAACTTGCGAGAGAACGGCTGAATGTTGCGTGGTGTGGTACTACTTTTTACCTGTAGATAAAAACACAGCAAGATGCAATATTTGTCACAGTAAAGTGCCACATAAAGTGAAAGTTGCTCTGGTAAAAGCACGGGCTGTTTAAGCACATTAAGAAATCTTTTTTTAAACGGTGCTGATTTTATATTTGTTATAATTATTGATTTATTTATAGTGTTCGTGTAAAATTCTGGACTATTTTTGTACTTATTACAACAAACAATTGTACCAATATTTGCTTTTGTAATATATGTGTTATTAATGGCCGGTATATTATCAAGGGATTTCGAATTTTTTTTATTTTTGAAAATGATGATTATTTTGGAAAACACATACCCATTTAAGAAGTGATCAGTATTTGTGTAGTTAAATTTGTAACAAATATCTGTATCATTTCAAATTAGATTAGAGAGATTACAGTGATGTCGTTAGCAGGTGCCTGGTCTAAAGTATCTACAAGAAGAGTGGTGTACAGGACTGTAAAGTATACACACATCAGATGAGGAAAAAGCAGGTATATAAAAAGAGTGAAAATATACCATCCTGTCACTTGTCCTCCTGTGAAAGACTCTTGTTTTTATATGCCTGAGTCTTCACATGAAGAGGCTGCCGCTTCAAACAAGGAGTGACTTTTAAACACAAGTGTTGAATGCTCAGTGGCTACAGAAGTTAACCACACCCCTGTTAGTAATAACTAATTAGTAATACAATGAACCTAATGGTGCAGGCTGTGCATTAGGCCCCATCTACACTAGTTTTGAAACAAATACAGTCTCCGTCCACAGCAGCGTTTTAGCTGTGTTTTAGAGTTGATCTCTGTCTACTTCAAAACGACTGAAAACGCACGTCTAGTGGCCGTTCACTTACACTGGGCATGCGCGTGCCTGTGTAAACAGGAAGCACATGGTCTATTCCGTAGTTACAGAAGATTTGGGGAAAGAATAAAGTAATGCAGACGAAGAACCACACCACATATTTTTTTGCATGGACCAATAATGAGCTGGGACTGTTACTGAATGTAACACATGCGTTTAAAGCGACTGTGGCGGTGGAAAACAGACTCGGAGTCGTTTCACAGTAAATGCGGCGACATTCACAGTAGTAGCCTACAAGTGTAGGCAGTGTTTTCAAACTTCTCCGTTTTAGCTCTTTGTTTTTCGCCGTTTTAGTCTGGAAGGAAGGTGCAATCATAGCAAAAGTTTTAAAACCAAATCGCAGTAGTGTGGATGGGGCCTTCGACACTAGATTCCACTGACAGCTCAACAAACAACAGTTTATACAGATTAGCGAAACCCTTAGGAATGAGCTCTCTTAACCCTGCACTGGTTTCAGATAAGGTCACCACAAAGCTAGGTGCAGTTAAGTAATCGGATTAAAGTCTACCACCACAGCAGATAGAGCAGAGTCAAGCAGAGAGAATGCCTATTTGAAAAGTAAATATCCTCAGCCTAGTTCTAGCAGTATTTTAAACAGAGGTTTTTTTCATTTCCCAGAGCACAGTTGTCTGTGGAACCACAAGTCGGAGAGCTACAAGAACCGACAGCTGCGATGGAAAACCTTGGAACACCTGAGGATCCTTCTGTCAGCTCACCCCCCACCTGTTCGTTTCACAGGTTAGGCTCTGGTCTTATCCATTGATTTTCAAACTTGCATTTTGTGCAGGAGAAACAAAAATCAAGTCTTTTACTCTTCTGGTTTTCTTTCCAGTGGAAGACATTAAGAACAAGTTCAAGAACCTTCGTACCACCTTTCAGCGACAGTACAAAATGGTAAAGGCAAGCAAGGTGTGCAGGTCGGACGACGTGTTCGTGCCGCAGTGGAAGCACTACCAGCAGCTGATGTTCCTGCAGGGCTGCTGGGACCAGGATGACAGCTCCGAGGACCCGCCTCTCTCGCCGCTGACTGTTCCACAGGAAGAGAGCCAGCCTGTTCTCCCCTCCCCGGGACCGATCATTTCCGTCCTACCCACGCCGTCCACCTCCACCTCGTCCTCCTGCGTCCCCTCCAACATGATTGTTAAATGTTACTGGACTGAAGAGAGGGAGCGTGCACTCATAGCTTTCTACTCTGGTAAACAAACCACTGATTCCAAATTCACAATTACTAGTTGTTACTGAGAGGGATTGGTATCAAGGACGCTGGTGTCATTACAACTTGGGGGGGGGGGGCGCAAACATGGAAATTTCTCAAGATGTTTACAGGTATGATCAATGTCAACATTTGCAAGCTAGCTAAACTTGGTAGCTAGCTACCTCTAAATATGGTGTTAAGTTATTTCTCTTGAGGCAGTAAACACAGTCTGGTTACGTTTTGTGTTGATGGGTAGTTTCAACAAAATGACTTACAAGCCTAGCAGTCACCACCACTAGACTCACTGAAGACCCAACTCACGTGCTACAGAGATAAAATCTGGGAAACGTAGCCCAATAGCAAGCAAATCCCACTTGATTTAGAGCTGAAGATAAATAGGAATGGCATAAACAAAATCTTTAGTAATTTATTGTCCCTTAAGACCCAAGCCGCCCACCCCCCCCCCAGTCTCTGCACCCAGGATTGATATACATAGACAAAACCTAATGTTTGGAACTTAATAGTGTTTCGTAGTTGACGGGTGATGTTGTTGTTGTGCACAGAGCATAACTGTCTGTGGAACAAGAAGTCTGAAAACCACAACAACCGTCAGCTCAGACTGAGGCTGCTGGAGGCGCTGAGGAGCCAGCTGTCCGACCACTCAGTGTTTTTCTCAGGTAAATATCACTCGGTGCAGCTTCTTTTAATGGCTACAGGCCAACATAAAGTTGCTGTCAGGGGATAAACTCCCACTGGAGGTCAAAAGTACATACCAGCAGTGTTTGTACATTCAGGTATTTTTGGCCAACGGTTAGCAACTTATGTTGGACCAACATTTTTATTGCATATTCTGTTATCATACCTTAAACTATCCCGTGACCCCCGGGCAGCGTCCACTCCCCCACGTTTATGTTCCTGAGTGAAATGAAAACAGAAGGGGTTCTCTGTGGAGCGTGCGCATGAGGGTGACCCAATACGCAAGTCCACTGATCTACAGGTGGCAGTAATGCGGCAAGATACACAGAAATGAACCAGCAAAGGCAGGAAAGAAGAAGACTGCTAGCTGGTAAACATGGATGCTAATTATACAGGTTGCAGACTTTAAGAAAAACTGGCATGGCAAGTGTTTCATGAGGAAGGACATGCATTCACCACTTTTGTTAGACCTCAACGCATTGCATTTCCATGAGTAACACTGAAGGCGAACATACATTTTTTTGTTTACAAGAAAGCTCCTCGGTGTACTTTTATACTGGAGTCAGGATGTGTTTTAGCCGAAAGACCGAAAGCAGGAGGAAACTGCTAGCCTGGCTCTGTCCAAACTTTTAAAATAGCCCTACTAAGCTTATACTAACATGTTCTCGTCAGTTTAGTGCACATACACCTGAAAATAAAAGTTTGGTTTTAGGGCAAGTTAATGTTGGAACAGCCAGTGACTGTATGTAGCCTTTTGAATTCTTGTCATACATACAGAGACCAAAACCAGAACCTGTGCTCACCAACTGGATGTGGCAATCCACGCAGTAGCTGGAGATGCTGCAAAGAAGTGCTGGGCAAATGGATAAACTTTTCCAGCATTCTCCATAGAACCACTTCTTGTTTTTTTTAAAAATTAAACAAACAAGATAAAACTTGTCCATTAGTGTCTTTTAGAGGTGTAGGTATTTGTGAACTTTTGGCATATCCAGGCTCCTTTGCCCCCTTCCAGTATTTATGCTAAGCTAGGCTAACTTCCTTACTCCCGTTCTGTACATAACACATTGACAATGATCTTTTCATCTCATTCTCAGAAAGAACCCGGCATAGTTCATTTCAAAAGCAGCAGAATTATTCATCGATCGAATCGACAACACTTGTTCAATCTAAAATGGCGTCATCAGGAAGTTCTTTCTAATGAGTGAAGCTCTAACATTTTTACAGTTGCTAAAAGACCTATATAGTATCAAAACATTCAGTTTTATCAAAGATATTGGCAGTGCTTGGGAAATATACAAGCAAAATCACGTGTTACGATGTTAGCAAACAGGTACATTTTACAATCTGTCCAATACTCACACTCCTGCAGCTTTTTAGCTGCTAAACGTTCCACCTCATTAAAGGTGCTGTAAAACCAAAACTCCGAGATAAACGAGTCCAGAACAGTTGGTCATAATTGCTAGGTTTGTCACTATAAAAGACACTTTCACTGTCATATGATTCAGTGTTAATAGAGAAAATATATATTTTACTCAGTTTAATTTTACACAGCAACACATGACTACTGACTAAAATCTGACAGAAGGAACAAACATACATTTCAGAAACAAGTTACGATAGCCGATTGAGTATTTTTTGAAAAGTGAGTCCTTTTGTTGCTGTTTTGCAGTTGAAGACGTGAAGTGCAAGTTCAAGAACCTTCGGACCGTTTTCAACCGGGAATACAAGGCGGTCCAGGCAAGTAGGGCGTCTGACAAACTCTACATGTCCAAATGGAAACACTACCAGCAGCTGCTCTTCCTCTGCGAGTCATGCGACGAAGACGACAGCCCAGACGACCTGTACATACCGATGCCACAGGAAGACAAGGATCTGGAACATGGAAACCAAACACCCTCTTCCACCCTGAGCAGCCTCTCCTGCAGCTCCACCCACACCAACAGCAGCAAGTTCAACAGCCCCTCTGCTCCCTCTAGCGATGCCAAAACCAGCACCAGCGCTGCATACCAAATCTTCCTCTCTGCGTCTCAAGATGATCTCAAACTAGCCAGCCAGACACCTGCTCCCACACTCCCCGCCTCCCCGTCCACTTCACTACCAGACACCAAACCTTTTACAAACCCCTCCCCTGTAAATGTCTCCGTGTCCGGTTCAGTTCAGCAAGACAGCAGACTGAGCACTGACTCCCGCTGCCACTGGAACGAGGACAAAGTCCAGCAGCTCATATCGTTTTACTCTGGTTGGTGGCATAATTTATGTTGCTGTTGAATTTTATTTTTATTGTTTTAAATAAAGGGCTGTCTGGGTGTGTACAGACCAGTACAGCAGTGTACAGCTCGACTGATATCTCCCTTAGTCCTGTTGTGAATTACTATTTGAGCACACCCTTTTAGGAGCTTCTCCTAACTTGTTCAGTTACAAGCTACGTTTATCTTAAAGTGCTCCAGCGATTTAGCATTGCCGTCCTATAACGCTGTCGGACTCATGATGCTCTGTATTTGTATAGCGCCTTTCTAGTCTTTTCAACCACTCAAAGCGCTTTTACACTAAATCACATTGACCATTCACACACATTAAGCCACCAGGGGCAATTCGGAGTTCAGTATCTTACCCAAGGACAATTCGACATGCAGCCTGGAGGAGCCGGGGATTGAACCGCCGATCTTTCGATTAACAGGCAACCCGCTCTCCTGAGCCACAGCCGCCCCTAATGATGGACAGGTTAAAGCAGGTTAAAGACTCAGAATTGCTGCAACTTAACCACAGGCATTGCTTTTTTAATCCCACACGTTTTTCTTCCTTTTCAAAACCTGCCACCTACATCACAATACAACTTGAGAGCTCCGAGGTTTGGGCGTGCAACGCTAGTAGTGGATAATGTAACCTCGAGCCACTAGCCTCAAGCAGAGATGAGCAGTGGGCCGCAGAGATCTGGGAAGCTCACTCCCTTCCAACTCCACACCTCCAGATTTTTTGGTTTTTCAACTTGTAGCGTTCAGACTTTGATGTGTAGTTCCCCTTTAAGGTGTTTTGTGTCTACGGCCCCACACCAGTTTAGCATGGGACAAGTATCTGGTTACTGGTTTCTAAAGTTGCTGTAGTGACGTGAGAGGAAGATTCATGCGGTCATAGCTGTATTTTATTGTTTTTATCTGGGAATTGAAAGTTTTTCTTTTTTTTTTCTAGAGCACAGCTGTTTGTGGAACCACAAGTCGGAAAGCTACAGGAACAGGCTGTTGAGACAGAGCCTGCTGGAGACACTGAGCAGCCTCCTTTCTGACAATGAGCCTGTCCCATTCACAGGTAACAATGATGGTGTTAGTGTTGTAGTGTTGGCAACAGGAGAACTTGGATGTAAACATAGAGAGACTGTACCAGAACAACACATTTACAGGCTGGTGGAGCCTTATCTAGTTGATTAGTTTGAGGATTTACGATCAAATTGTGATTTTTAACAAAATGATCCACACTTTGCGGCTAACAAGTTCTGTAATTCTTCATTCTCCAGTGGAGGACATAAAGACAAAGTTCAGGAACCTGCGGACCATCTTCCAGCGTGAACACAAGGCAGTGAGCTCAAACAAAACGTGTGGTTCGGAGGACTTTTACCTTCCAAAATGGAAACACTACCGCGAGCTGATGTTCCTCTGCGACTCCTGTGACGAAGACGAGCAACCTCAAGACCCCCGCATCCACGAACTGCAGGGGTTCGGCCTCCTACATTACCACGGCGCCAACCAAACTACTACCAAACTGGCATCACGGAACCTCGAAGCCCCTCCCTCGCCTACTCCCCCGGACTCCCAGCACTCCTCCCCCTCCTCCTCCCCCTCCACATCCTGCTCTCACAATGACAGCAAGGCGTCAGGACGCAAGCGGGCGAGCTGTCGCCCGCCTCCGCCCACGACCAGCGAGGTGCTGGACTTCATGAGAACGTTCTGTCAAAGTCAGACAACGTCACCGCACTCAGGGTTCCTGAAGTACGTGGAGGAGTGTCTGAACGAGACGCCGCCGGACAAAGTGAAGAAACTGAAAAAGAAGATAATTCAAACGATCCACAGCGCATCTGAGGAGGTTTAGTGTTTAACAGTTTGTGGAACTTAAGTCAGTCTCGCTGGAGTTTCTTCTTATTACCATTGCTTCCTAACGAGCTTGATTACATTACTCCCCAGCTGCCCTCTCATTCCAAATTAGACCTTGTTAGAAACCTGTATTAGGTTCCAACAGGCAGATACCCTTGTCTCCAAAACATCTGCAATCCACCCAGTGGACAGACTGTTATCACAAAGCCTTCTACACATACTCCGTGGCAGCATTGCTGTTACATCTAACGTCGAGTCTGTTTCAGCACCTATGTGCACTTTCACGCACTCCCAGTAGGCAAGCATGTCCCGTGTCAGAAAAATGCCAACACACAGCACGCTTAACCCACACTTGATGTACACTTTCCTAAGACGGCTTCGAAGCAGTGTTCTCAATGAATCCTGCAACTCACCTACTGCACCACACCAATCCAGATGCTGGCAGTACTACGCCTAAAAGCTAGTTTTAGGCCTGACAGCTGTGAACTGAACATGAAAAAGTTTACATTAATGACGGAATGAATTCAGCCTGATCATTATTATCTATGTCCAAAGTTATGGCAGAACAGTTGGTTTTCCTATATTAGTAATAACATAATATTAAAGCAATGTTGGAGAAGTAGCAAGAGACAGGCAGGTAGGTACTGTAGGTACACAGGCAGGTTGGCCAGCCAATCAGTTCTTTTGGACCGAATGCTTGTTACAGTCCCTCGACAGCCACAGATACCGGATTTAAAAAATAAATAAAATTGTGAGTCAGAGCACTTGATTTATTGCTGTCGGGATATAACAAATATAACGACATGCTTCTGAAATAATTTGCCTGTCCTACCTTAAATCTATTCTAGATGGGAGTGATAAGAATAATTTTGCTGTCAGTGTGAAAATAAAAATAAAAAAATATATCCTTTTTAAAGATTTTAGATGTTTGACAACATTTTTTATGGAGCATTTAAACAGAAACCATCAAAAATAATGTTTGATCTCACATATAGTAGACCTACGTGCCTTTGGATTACTTCTCTTAGTAGAAACACACATTCAGGAGCTGTCATGTGGTTGTAACAGTAATACTGTATGCTTGATCATACTTCCACCAAATCATCTGGGCTTGATTATGCCATGTACAGTAATTGTATATGGAGGAGTGATGGGATGTCCTTTTCAGTCAAGAGTGCCCTGTGGAGTTTACATTTAAACATCAAACAAAACTTATATTTACATTCATTGTTTCTCACCAAAGCATGGCGGGTGTATCCCCACAAATTTAGATATCTAAAATCTTGCATTGTTCTTCTTCTTCCCTGCCTTTGTTGGCACCTTGCATCATATCTTGGTGCATTACCAGCACCTGTAGATCAGTAGAATAGTGTGAAATCATTGGCAGGAATGTGTAGTGCGTCACCCATGTACATGTGTGCATGCATAAATGGACCATAAATACTAGTATACAGCCACACTAGTAAAGTAAAAAGATGTCATTTTAGGCGATCTCACTCAGTTTACTCGATGTCAGTGTTATCTGTTATCATCCATCTGTGAGAAACTGGACATTCAGCTTATTTATCATTATACATGCCTTTCAGTTTAGCTTTGCAGTGGAATACTAACAGCACATGACTGTATATAAAAATGGACAAGAATCCACTTCCTCTGAAACCAAAATATTGCAGGTATCCAGGCCCGCCCATACACTGGGTCAGTTCACAGGCACAGGCAGGGCTTAGCTGTTAACCATGACGTCATACTTCCTTTTATAGCATCAAATAACAAATGGTCAGTGGTAAATCCCTGCATTTCGACATTTCCAATGACAGCATTTGTAAAATTCCCTTTAACTTCATTTCAATAAATTAAATCAGATTTCACAGAGAACTTTAAATTGTTAGATTACCAACATTAGCGAGTTGCATGCTACATTACACACTATAATTCAAAAATTTGAATGTTAACATGTATATGGTTAGCATCTCAGTCATAGTAGAGGCCTCCTGTCATAAACCGATGGGTTTTTACAAGTGGACTGGCAGCCGAAAAGCCAGCGGGTCAAAGTCATTCTGGACTATGTTGGGCTGACTAACATCTTTGTATGGGTATTGCTATCATGGGTAAAACCACAACTGAATATAACAAAGAGACAAGACAATAGATTCAAGAGAGTATTCTTGAAGCACTACAGTATTTTAGAATTTATTGTGAATAATTGTTGCTAAAACTTCATCCAGAGAGCCTTCTCAAGAAACACAGTCACGTGAGACTGAAAGATAGAGCAAAACATAAACTTCGGCTTCATTCCCTGTGCTCGTACATCTGTGTCTCACTGAGATTCATTCCAAAATGACCTACACACCATTTCAAGTCAGTTAATATAAACTCATTTTTGAGTATAGATATAGAACTATTTAGGGATGAATTTGCATTTTGGAAGGAAACCGCTCATGTTGAAGTCGGAGAAGTGATTGGGTTAGACATTTTTATGTTGTATTGCCAACTTAATGCTCAGATATCACAGAGAAATCTAAATATTATGAGGAGCGTTTCTGTTCTGTGGTATTTAACCACAGCGTCACTGTTTTAAAAAAAGCGTGGCGGAGTTTCTTTTTACTTCTGTCCAGCTCACGATGGGAAATTATCCTCAGTTGGACAAATCTTTCGCCAGACATCCAGTTTTGTGATGAATTTGAGACTGAATTTTGATGCTTACAGAACATGTTTGTGAAATGTTTTAGAACTTAGCCAAAAAATGATTTTCTGAATTGCTAAAATTCCAACAAATGTCTCTGACATGTTATATACCTCTTTAATTTATTTTAGTTTTAGCATTTATGGTGGAAGATCTATGTTGTAAAATAATTTTAGAAATGTTGAGTTGGAAGACCTGCACTGTAAGTAGGAACTGATAACAGATCACATAATTGTAACCCAACAAGTGATGTTTGTGGGCAATTATAACATTTAACTATAACTTATTTTAAATAAGTCTGAAGATGTTAATTTAACTGTTCTTTGTCAACTTGTTGAGGTTTAATTACACTTTGACTTTTTGGCATCAACTGCTGCTCAGCTGTAAAAATAATATATATAAAGTTCTTAGACCTGCAAGTAGTTGTCTTTAGGAAAAATATCTATGCATGTAAAGATATAAATGTTTAAAAGTTATATTCCTTTACAGTGGTAAACAACATTAGGTTTTAGTCAGATCTTTTGAAGCAATGATTATTTTTTTTAGCACCAGCTATGATTTTTAAGTTTTTTTGAATTGCACATTTTATATAAGAATGACTTGTATCTGTTTCTTTGGTGTTTGTACATATTTGTTTAAATGGGACTTGTGCCTTATCAGAAACACAGTAACGCATTTCCAGTAAATGTGTAGTAATTTGTCTTTTCAACTTTGGACTGTATATTATTAAATTAAATATACAGAAATATAAGGACCAGAGGATGCTGTGTAGTGTTTTTAAATATAGTTTTGTTTCTCCATAATTCCTCTAAAACCTACATCTTCTAATCATATTTTTGTCCTGAGTGTATCTTCACAAATCAACACTGCTTTCACCAGGGTTAAAGTGGTCAATTACAAA
Source organism: Micropterus salmoides (assembly GCF_014851395.1). Taxonomy (NCBI): domain Eukaryota; kingdom Metazoa; phylum Chordata; class Actinopteri; order Centrarchiformes; family Centrarchidae; genus Micropterus; species Micropterus salmoides. Next base: position 28,614,460 of record NW_024041151.1, on the reverse strand, counting down.
ACTCAATACTTTGTAACATAACCTTTGTTGGCAAAGGTTTTCTGTAAGTCTCCAGCAGGTTTGCACACACTGTAGCTGGTATTTTGGCCCATTCCTCCATGCAGATCTCCTCTAGAGCAGTGATGTTTTGGGGCTGTCGCTGGGCAACACGGACTTTCAACTCCCTCCATAAATTTTCTATGGGGTTGAGGTCTGGAGACTGGCTGGGCAACTCCAGGACCTTGAAATGCTTTTTACGGAGCCACTCCTTCGTTGCCCGAGCGGTGTGTTTGGGGTCATTGTCATGCTGGAAGACCCAGCCACGTTCCATATTCAAGGCTCTCACTGATGGAAGGAGGTTTTGGCTTAAAATCTCACGATACATGGCCCCGTTCATTCTTCCCTTAACACGGATCAGTCTTCCTGTCCCCTTTGCAGAAAAACAGCCCCAAAGCATGTTTCCTCCCCCATGCTTCACAGTAGGTATGGTGTTCTTGGGATGCGTTGAGTTTTTACCAAAAAGTTCTATTTTGGTTTCATCTGACCACATGATATTCTCCCAATCCTCTTCTGGATCATCCATACGCTCTCTGGCAGACTTCAGACGGGCCTGGACATGTACTGGCTTAAGCAGGGGGACACGCCTGGCGCTGCAGGATTTGAGTCCCTCTCAGCGTAGTGTGTTACTGATGGTAGTCTTTGTTACTTTGGTCCCAGCTCTCTGCAGGTCATTCATCAGGTGCCTCCGTGTAGTTCTGGGATTTTTGCTCAACGTTCTCATGATCATTTTGACCCCACGGGATGAGATCTTGCGTGGAGCCTCAGATCGAGGGAGATTATCAATGGTCTTGTATTACACTTGCTCCCACAGTTGATTTCTTCACACCAACCTGCTTGCCTATTGTAGATTCACTCTTCCCAGCCTGGTGCAGGTCTACAATTTTCACTCTTTGGTCTTGGCCATGGTTGAGTTTGGAGTCTGACTGTTTGAGGCTGTGGACAGGTGTCTTTTATACAGATAACGAGTTCAAACAGGTGCCGTTAAGACAGGTAACAAGGGGAGGACAGAAGAGCTTCTTAAAGAAGAAGTTACAGGTCTGTGAGAGCCAGAAATCTTGCTTGTTTGTGGGTGACCAAATACTTATTTTCCACCATAATTTATATATAAATTCTTTAAAAATCCTACAATGTGATTTCCTGGATTTTTTTTTTCTCATTTTGTCTGTCATAGTTGAAGTGTACCTATGATGAAAATTACAGACCTCTCATCTTTCTAAGTAGGAGAACTTGCACAATCAGTGGCTGACTAAATACTTTTTGGCCCCACTGTATCTTTCAGTTTCAGTATTATTTTGCTCAGTCTTTAGGAAAAGTAGAATGCACTTCCCATACATACCTCTAGATGGCAATCTCTGATCACATACTACTCACCACCTTTTTAATTTCAGTCTACGCTCACCCTTAGCTTCAGTACACTGGCTGAACCAGAATGTTTTAGAATAAACTTTAAGTTTACTTTTAAAGCTCTTCATGGCCTCTCGCCCTGTAATATCCCTTTTAGTCCCACCAGCACGTATCCTTGAGATCCTCAGGGTCTGTTATCTGTTCTTCAGTCTCGACTAAAAACTAAAGGGGACTGAGCGTTTGCAGTCAGGGCCCCGAGGCTCTGGAACAGCCTGCCTGAGGAAATCAGGGCAGCTTAGTCAGTGAACACTTAAAACTCTTAAAACGTACTTCCATAAGAGAGCCTTTCCTGATTTTGGTTGATATTTATTTATTCTTTTATTCCCTATTTTAATCAAGTGTATTCTTGCTTTTATTGTGTATCTTGTTTTCTATTTAATGTCTTTTTTGTCTTTGCACTCATGAAAGCACTTTGTAACATGTTTTTTGATTATTATTTTTCATGTTATTAAATACTCAGCTGTCTCCTCAGCACTGACCTTCAAAGAACTGCATTTAATAGCAATCAGATTTATTGATTTCCTCCAAAGAAACAAAATCTTAACTCAAGGTCCATTGACTATCACAGAGTAGTCCTATAATATAAGCTCTTTTAAGTCCTATGTCGATGTAAATTAGATGCAGTCACAACATATCATAGTTGATGTTTACCTTTAACCCTTGCAGTGTAAAATTCATCTTGACCTGAATTCAGGCAGAAATTGTCACCGTACCTCAAGTAACCTGATAGTCAATCAAATGTCTTGTGTGTCAACAGAACCTTTTTTATCCAGAAAGTGTACTTCTCTATTTATTCTCTTTATAAAACCACACTGACATGTGTTAGCTCATTTACTTGAGGACAATTCCATCAAATCACATTCCCAACTGCCAACACACCCAGCTCACTGGAATTTTACTTGGGTAGAAATTGGCAGTGGAGCTGAGTGATTGCTTTCATTGGGGAGTTTAAACTTCATTGTCGCATGAAAACCTTGTATCAAATTACAGGAAGATTACAGGATCTTCTAAAGGTTGAGAAACCTGCTTTCGCATTTCATAGCATGAAAAATAAAACAAAACACCCTGGCGCCCTGAGCTTTTGCATACCCCCTATGCCAGCAGCAAGATCTGATCCTGTTAGTAAGGGTTATGGGTCTTAAATGAATGAGTCAAGTCTGGAACTGTTCAGAGATACTTGCAGGTAACGGATCGGTTGCAGGTTTACAAAAGCCTAACCTAAGTGTAATTTGGAACAAGCAACTGATTTCGATGGATCCCTTATATGTACAAGTCATGTGAGTCATAGTTAACATTGATGGTGAATTATTTCCACTTTCACGTAGATGGTGTATCAGATGATGTCACTTACATTACCCACAATGCAATTCGACCATGGACAGTTCAGTTGAGGATCAGGCTTTTTTTTTTTTTTTCAGACTTGTAGTCTTCTGCCCCAACTGATGCTGACTCAGGTGACATCACCTGAGGACTTATATCACAGCAACCTCTGAAACCGCAAATACTATCTACAACTTTTTCACATATGGAGTAGTACTCCCTAAGACCTATAAACAGACTGGGATGTGTTCCCCTTAAACTAATTAATTAAATGTTTGGAATAGAAGGAAAAGAGTCTTTACCGTTTTACCGACCATAGTGCTGGAGTGGGGGTCATATGATTTTGTGAGGCAATAAAGGTGCTTATGGACACACTGTGTAATTGGACAGATATAATTTGTCCATGTGTGTTGTATTGGCTGGACTGGCAGCCAATTACAGATTCATTACAGTAACAGTGTTGGTGAAGTCACTACTGAGAACTTTTCTTAACTCCATCACTACTACTACAACACTTCCACTGCCCCCATGTACCTGCTCGACAACCGCTGCTACAATTTTATTAATGTTACTGTTATTTTTATTAATATTATTACCAGTGCCATTAATATTAGTATTACATCTCTATGTGGAATATATATATAAGCCCATATCCTGGTTTTGAGAAAGCTGAATATGCTACATGTAGTACACTGATTGAAACCAGGTTACTATGGAAAGTAAACACCATATCCAGGTTTGTGCACATTTCTGTTACACAACATAGTGAGAAATCAAGACACAACTGCCCACAGATGGTCTGAAACCTGTTCATGTATACAGGGATGTGAATGACCAGGTTTCTCATGTTCCATGTAAACATCATGCACCAAATAAGTTCAACAACAGGATATGGCTTAAAACCAGGTTACAAGTGAACATGTAAACTCACTCACTGCTTCAGAATGCGAAAACAAACCTCAGAGTTTTATTATCAGATGTAACATAACTACTAAAACTCACCCTAACTAATTCTTATCCTAAACTTCTCATACTATTTTGTGAAGCTTGATTGCGCAAGTGTTTACACTCTTTTAACTGCACAAATTCGTAAAATGCTTGTTTCAACTTGATGAATCCTGCCTCTTAAGTAGGTACATATTCATGAGATTTGATCAGTACCAATCAATGCCCCTAAATTGCCATTTAAGGCCGGCCGTTGCCCTCCATTTGCAGGCATTTTTCACAAAAATGTCAACCATCGGGATAGCGGTGGCAGCAGGCCCAGAAATCCTTCTTCCCGTCCTCCGGCTGTTCCTAGGTGCTCCCAAGACATTCTCAGTCCTGATCAGATATACACTGTGATCCTCTCACTGTTGACTGCAAGCACCGTTTAAAGCCTATTTGAAAAACTGCAAAAGTCATGGAAATAATCATAAAGTCATAAATCTGTTGCAAATTCTTGGCTGCTGAGCTGTTATTCTCAAAAACAGTGTACATAGGGACATAGTTTTGGACTGAACTGAACAGTTCGTAAAAGCAATAGACTGAATGTACTATTGAAGGGAATGAGCACCAGAACAATATGGCATTTACCGATGTACACTGCTCAAAAAAATAAAGGGAACACTTAAACAACACAATGTAACTCCAAGTCAATCACACTCCTGTGAAATCAAACTGTCCACTTAGCAAGCGACACTGATTGACAATCAATTTCACATGCTGTTGTGCAAATGGTTACAGCCCAACACCGTGCAGCACGTGTGGCATTTGCCAGAGAACACCAAGATTGGCAAATTCGCCACTGGCGCCCTGTGCTCTTCACAGATGAAAGCAGGTTCACACTGAGCACATGTGACAGACGTGACAGAGTCTGGAGACGCCGTGGAGAACATTCTGCTGCCTGCAACATCCTCCAGCATGACCGGTTTGGCGGTGGGTCAGTAATGGTGTGGGGTGGCATTTCTTTGGGGGGCCGCACAGCCCTCCATGTGCTCGCCAGAGGTAGCCTGACTGCCATTAGGTACTGAGATGAGATCCTCAGACCCCTTGTGAGACCATATGCTGGTGCGGTCGGCCCTGGGTTCCTCCTAATGCAAGACAATGCCAGACCTCATGTGGCTGGAGTGTGTCAGCAGTTCCTGCAAGAGGAAGGCATTGATGCTATGGACCGGCCCGCCCGTTCCCCAGACCTGAATCCAGTTGAGCACATCTGGGACATCATGTCTCGCTCCGTCCACCAACGCCACAGACTGTCCAGGAGTTGGCGGATGCTTTAGTCCAGGTCTGGGAGGAGATCCCTCAGGAGACCATCCGCCACCTCATCAGGAGCATGCCCAGGCATTGTAGGGAGGCCACACACACTACTGAGCCTCAATTTGACTTGTTTTAAGGACATTACATCAAAGTTGGATCGGCCTGTAGTTTGGTTTTCCACTTTGATTTTGAGTGTGACTCCAAATCCAGACCTCCATGGGTTGATAAATTTGATTTCCTTTGATAATTTTTGTGTGACTTTGTTGTCAGCACATTCAACTATGTAAAGAAAGGAGTATTTAATGAGATTATTTCATGCATTCAGATCTAGGATGTGTTATTTTAGTGTTCCCTTTATTTTTTTGAGCAGTGTATTTACTGAAGCGCATTTAACGGTGACAGACCCCAGCATGTCAGAGTGAATGGATCCAGCGACATTGTTTTAAATAATGGGGTCCCACAGGGCTGTGTCTTGACCCATACTCTTATCCATACACACAAACATCACATGCAATAGCAATGGACTCACACTTTTTAAGTATGCTGATGACATGGCCTTAGTGGCCCGTTTGACCGACGAGCGCTCCCTCTCCAGGCAGTATGTGGACTCCCTGGAACTAAACATCAATAAGACCAAAGAGCTGGGTTGCGGGAGATGTCGGGCACCTGATACCCTAAACCCTCTTTCAGAACAACTCAGGCTGGAGGGGCAGGTGGTGGAGCGGGTCGAGAGCTTTAAATATCTGATCGACTACCACCTGTCCTTCACACAACATGCAGATGGGGTCTACAAAAAGGCCTAACTGTGCATGTTCCTCCTCAGAAGGCTGAAAGGTTTTAATGTCAGGCAGGACAATTCAACAACAGTATACCAGTCACTCATCAATTTTTTTCAAACTACAGTACATAGTCAGTGACTACACGTCTTTGAAGCAAACTGAAGGAAATAATTTCCCCTTGTGCTTAGATCCTTACCGTTACTCAGTGCCAGTCTGCAATATGCTCAAGGGCGTTAATTTGGAGCATTAAACACTTAATTTCCTGAAATCTGGAGAAAGTTTCTGCACCAAGTTTTGGTGGAAATGTCTTTATTTAATGGTGGCAGGTGACAATTCTAAATTTTAAAGTATAATTGAATATCGTGCAATAATTAGTAGCTTGTTATTAAGCTTAAGTTACTCTTTTTTGGTAATGCACATTTATTTCTTCTATATTTAAATTGTATGTTTTCGTTTAGTGCAAATAAACCTTTCTCAAGTTTGGTTATCCGAAAATTTTCTCACAAATGCTTTCAAAAAGTGATGGGGACAAAATCAACTATTTCAAAAAGTGGGGGGGGACATGGCCCCAGCGTCCCCAGTTAAATGACACCTGTGAATATGCTATATCCTACATGCTTCAAAGTGCTTGATGGATGATCTTAAATCATCAGAAATATTCTTTACAACATCGGAATGGTGGAGGGGCTGAGTCGATAACAGATAACTTTCAGAATCAAAATTGGTCATGTGACCACACATTTTTGAAGAGCCATCCGTTTTACTCACCCTGTGATGGAGAGAGGCCCAGGGAATGAGTGATAAGCACATTTAAGATCAAAAAACATTTTTTTGCCGTTCAAAGTGATTTTTTATGTTCAAGGAGTCCTGATTCTTCTGTCTGAACAATCACAGACAATTTTGTGTAAATCTTACGAATTTAGGAAATTGAAATATGAGGCTATACTGTTAGCATGACATTACTCTTAAACTGCTGGTTGACACAGTTTTGTTTAAAAGGGATGGGGTAACTGAGCCAAAATCTTTGGAGGCGGTCTCAAAAGAGGCAAATAACAAAATCCTCTGGTCAATCATGCAACTTGAGCTCCTCTCCCATGGACTACAATTGCAAAAGGGAAGAGGTAAGGGTTGGAGACCCTGTTTATACAAGGAACAAGGTTGTTTATTATTCATTGTACAGCACAAGGCTGCATAACGAAACACACACCATTTAACTTGGTATGGGTATTTATTTAAGTATGGGCTATATTAAAATATGGTAACATAACAAAACAATATATATGCAATTATTTATATACATACACGTATACACCAATGAATTTGCATCTGGGGTGAATGTAAACAGCAACCAGATGATAATATGGTTTCATCTTCACAATTAACAGTCTGACATTTGGGAAACACCTCCTCTCATCTTGCACTGACAGCTTGGAACATGGACCACCTGCCGAGTGCTCGATGTTGACGGGGCAGGTCTCTGTAACGATGTGGGCACAACAGTCTCTGAATTCCGTTGCTTGGTCGACATGAGCGATCACCGGTCCGGTTGTTTGGACCGGGTGGATGGTGGTCCGCTGCTCTTTAATCCAAAATCCCCGTCTTCATTCTCCAATGACTGTATTCATGTCAGAGGTAACACGTGTTTCAGCAATAAAGCCAGAAAAAACAGATGAAAAACAAAAGTGTAGTGAAATTTGAAGGAGCTACACTTTTTGGTTGCCAGCAGAACAAAACTGATTGCATTCATACAATCAATTTATTTAATTTATAGCCTATAATTATGGGAGGGATCCGACAAGAGTGAGTGCATGGGTACAGCAGGTAAGTCTGAAAGGTTCCACATACTTTCAGAACAGCTAACACTTGACTTTAGACGTGGCTGGGACCGCACTTTGTAGGAAGTAGCCTGGTTCATACTGAGGCCTTAAGTTTGTGCTGCTGTTGAGACCTTTTCTGCCACACATGAACCCAGTCGTCAGACAGCTGATGTAAACTCTGGTTGCCATTTATTGTGAACCGTGTAAACGATTTGATCCACCAGGCAGTTTAATGTGGTCCCCCACAGTAATCTGGTTCCAGTGTGAATGGAAACAGTGTCAGACCTGCTGCTGCAGAGTTCAGCTCTGTTGCAGAGGATTGGATTACAAGCCATCAGCACACACTGGAAACACACAGGAAACACTGCTTTCAGTCTTGTGTCCCTCTGTTATTCACAGGTCTTCTCTTTCATATTTCCCCCCTCTTTCTATGATAGTTTCTTCCTGTTTTATTTCCTCCTATATTTCAAGTTGGCCTAACGTTTATTTCTTCTTTCTTCCATCTATTCTTTTTCTTTCCTCTTTCCTACCTCTCTTTCTCTCTGTTCTTCTTTCTTTCCTTATTTGCGTCCTTCATTTCTTTAAAGAAGTTACATTTACAAGTTTTTTTTCTTTGCCGACCCTTCTCCCCTCCTTTCCCCCTCTCTCTCTCTCGGTCTCACTCCACCTCTCTCTCTCTCTCTCTCTGTCTCTCTCTTTTCTTTTCGCTCAGTGAGTCGCAGTAAATCCTATTGTGATGCTAAACTGATTTTCGGAAGAGAGATAGAAAGCCAGAGAGAGAGAGACAGAGAGACAGGAAGAGAGGGGGTGTTTGGATTTGTGTTTGAGCAGATATGATTTGACCTTCGTTCATTTCAGTTTTCCCACTTTCTCCTCTCAGTAAACTTTTTCACCTTCCCTCTAGACTCCAGCGGGTAGCTTGTGGGTGTTGGTGGAGTGTGTCTGTCAGAGGATCAGCCGCTCTCAGCGCTTCAGGAATGCACTTCGCAGGAAACGCAGCTCGGTGCTCGGACACCTCCTGCTTTCCTTTTCCCCCCCTTTTCTTAATGAGGAGTTATAAATGAATGAAGGATATGCGCTCGTGAAGTAGCGATCGTTTTCTTCAGTCCGGTTCCCCCTTCCTCAGTCCGCCGGGCCGCAGCCGGGCTGAGGACAGAGGAGACCGGAGTGAGCACTCCCTCGCGGGGCATGGAAAGCGGCGGCCGGGCGGTGCTCCAGCGGGCGTTGGGCGGTGGAGGAGGAGGAGGCGGCGGCTGGGTGCTGGTGGAGGCCCGGCTTCAGGGAGGAGCGCCGTGGGGCTTCACCCTGCAGGGCGGCCTGGAGCACGGAGAGCCGCTCATCGTCTCCAAGGTAGTCAGGAACCATTACTGTGTTCCTTACTGCGTTTTACAATCTGTCTTACACATTAACTAGGGTACTAATAGCCTACACAACTGGGACCAAAAGGCAGTATGATGTATTTAGAATACAATAATTGGAGTTATGTTAGATTACTGATACTATTGATTAGGCCTACTCTAGAATACTATGTTTGTTGTGGAATGTATTTTTAGGTAAAGGTATAGCTACCTCAATAGACCACCCCATAACAAATAGCTAAATGTCATATTATTATTATTCTTTACTGTAAAAGTCCTTATTTTCAGGAACATTTGTAAAAAAAAATATCAAAGTAATTTCATTAGTCCAATAGCCTACTGAAATTGTGATTGAAAAGTGATTAAAAGAATCATCAGAAGGAAGCAATAGTTGGGTCAAGCTCCAAAAACAGTGGAATCTACATTTCTCATAATGTAACCAATAGAATCATTTAATTTGACCCTCCCAGGTATATTCCCACTTTTATTTTTAACTTCAGGCTTCAACTGTAATGCAGGCTTTTTGTTATGCAAATGTACTCTCCTGATGATGTCATCAGGGTTATTTTCACTTTAGAAAGCTCATTGCAGAGTATTCAAATATATTATAGGCTTCTGCTTGTGTACAATTTACCATAGGCTATATTTAATATTACAGTTTTTCTCAGTCGCTTTGGTGCATTTCTCAGATCAGAATTGAAATTCTCAAAACTAATTGTTCAACCTCCACAACATCTCGTCAATTGTGCACATCATAAAAGCACTTTCTCATTGTTTTGAACAAATTGCAAATGATTATGTACAATTGTCTGCTGTTTCCTACGTTAGCAATTGCTTATGTCCTGCTGATCACAATGAATTATACCAGTCTCTGTTGAATAATCTTACCCCCCAAAACATCTAGGTATAAGTTCATTGCATTAGTCACTACATGCAAAATGGTTGAACACGTTTTCAAAAATCATATCCTTTGCCTACAAGTATATACTGTAGCTAAACGAAATCAACATCAACATCACAATAGCAACACTCATACCAATACTCAATACCAGTAAACAGTAACAATACACAATGAGAAGTAATACATATATATATATATATATATATATATATATATATATATATATATATATGTAAAGCGTTTTCCCCTGAGAACGGGATAATTAATTTTCTCGTGATCACGAGATAACAAACCATAGCTGAAAAAGGGGCTGGCAGGTGCATATCTTTAGGATAATTTCAAAGCAATTACCAGTGTCACTGGTTAGTTCAGTTGGTAGAGCACAGGGCTCAGTTTGATTAGTTTGATTCCTGTTCTTGTTGACTTTCTTTTTCTTCTTTTGTGTGTATTATCATCTTCAGCAAATTTGTTATGAAGAGATTGAGGGGAATCCAATCACACATTTCCCGATGGCTATTTCAAAGGTTCGGAAAGCCGTCAGGAAATGTGTAACGTTACATGGATTCCCCTGAATGAGAAGGAATTTCCTCTGACTGGGAATGATGGGGAAATGACAAGTCCATAGGTTGATGGATGTGGACCAAGAACGCACAGAGTCCAGCACGTGCTTTACAGTAATGTGAGTGTGTGAAACAGTCTTTTCATAAGAACTTAAAAAAGAACAATTTAGTCTTCAGTGAGAATTGAGCACACAACCTTAAACCTATAAGGCCTATGCTCTACCAGGTCAGCTAACAAATGATACAACAAATTACACTATAATTACCATTATGGTTATCTCGAAATCATGAGAAAATGAAGTAAAGTAAAAAAAAGTGCAGCCTTGTGCATTTTCAATCATTGTCATCAAAATCTTAGAATCAGAAAATATTTAAAGAGTACACTGTTATATTGACAAGATGGCTAAACATTTTGACTTGCTTGTTCATAAACAAGACACAAGGACTTGTCGTTCTGATGGCACTGACAAGTTCAATGACATAAAGATTTGCTTTTGAGAGATAGACTAAGGATTTTGAGCAAGTTATGGACTTTTGTATCAGCGAGTGCTACATTGTTTATGTTTAGGCAAAGATTCATTTTGGACAGCGCAAAGACACAGTCCACTTCCTGTCTTTCCACACTTCAAAATGATACAATGAGTGATTCTTTTCCTCAACAAAACCATCTTTAGCAAAGCGTAAATTGTTCAGATTCCTGTCCTGTATTGTGTTGCACTATTTGATGTGTTCCCCCTTACCTGCACTAAACCATATCCCTATCCCCAACCATGCCATCTCTACGACCCTAGATCATAAACCCTATTTAGGGAGAGGCAGTGGGAAACACTATTCAACAAGACGTTGACACAACACTGACAACATTAATTAACACCATTTGACCAAATTGCCATTTCTTATTTAAGCCAGCCAAATCAATGGTTACTTAAAAACCTCTTTTAGCTTGTTAAAGCATCATTGATAATGTGAGTTATAGTCTAAAATTTGGCACTTTCAAAGTGTAATTTAAATAAAAAAATGATTCATTACTCAGCCCTGGCCTTTGATATGTGGGGTAGGGGCTGTTACAGTGAGTATGATAGTCCATACTAACTAACATTTGTCATGCTAGCTTAGTTAGTCCAGCTGTCCAGATATCAGCACATCTATTGTATTTGCTCCTGTTCTGTAATAAGTAATAAGGAAAATGACCACTATTGACCCCCTTTCTGTCCTTACAGCCATTGTGGCCTCATTTTATTAAAATGCAAATCAGCAGGCTGTGTGTGTGTGTGTGTGTGTGTGTGTGTGTGTGTGTGTGTGTGTGTGTGTGTGTGTGTGTGTGTGTGGTGAATTTATTCTGGGAGGGAGGCCAAATGGCTGTAAAATAGGACAAGAATGTGAATTATGTGTTTTCCTGGGTGCTACCGAACACACTCATGCTTTTATTTTATACTGATCAGTTTAAGCACAGTTTGATCCAACAACTGCCTGATATCTGTCTTTCTGATATTTCCTCTCCCTTTCAGTAAGAGTCTTTCTTTCGTCTGTTTGTCTTTACATACCCAACTAATACAATATCCCTTTGTTGTCTGTCTCGCACTCTGTCCATACTGAAGCAGCTAAATCTGAAAACATTGTCAAAACGATATGCGTCCACACTAGCTTTCAGGTCATTTTTGTGAAGGCCACCGTCTACACTGATAACTGAATAACAGAAAAAACCTCTCCAACATGTGTTGAGCAGTGAAATAGACAGTACGGGTGCTCTGCTGTGTCTCAGCTGGTTAAACCTCTTTTCTGTTCCATCCTATTCCCCACCATCACCTTAACTAGGTTTAAATACAATGATGGAAAATAACTAAGTGCATTTACTGAAGTTTGGCATAATTTAGAGGTACTTGTACTTTAGATGAGCACAACATTTCAAAATTAAATATTGTACTTTTTACTCCATTACATTTATCTGACAGCTCTAGTTACTTTTCAAATTAAGATATGATCAATGTATATAATATGAGAGTTATAGATTGAACTGTCCAACAGTAACGATTTAGTAATAATAATTCAAATAATATGATTTTCCTGGTGTACTTTGATATGTCAGAAGAAGCTAGGTAATGTTAAAACCTATTCCAGAGTAAGTGTAGATGCAATAAAGGAAAAGATTTTCATCCTCACATATCTAAATTCTCCTATAAATAATAATGCAACTGAATGTCTTTTACTACTCCTTCACTTCAAATGTAAATGTAAATTTGATGAAAAGATGGTAAAATAGGTGGTAGGCCGTTTGTTTACAAGATCTTTTTTTTTTGTAGAATAAAACTGATTTGTTTATCATCAGTGCAGAAAATTTCTATCACAGAAAAGGTTTCTGGTAATTCAGGCAGTTCAGATCACCTCTTAACATTCCAACAATCCGCGGGCCATCAGGTCCTGGCGGCAGTTTTTGGTATGTGCACACAACTGCTATGTTAACTTCATCCTCATATGATACACCGTTTGAAAGCTTAAACCCTTGTGATTCGACCAATGCAAAGCATTTCAAGATACAATCAGCCCCTCTGTCAGACCAACCAGTACAAGCAAAATCGACGCAACTCACCTATGGATCCTCATAGTAAGTCGATTATATTCCAACAAAAATGAAAAAAAACAAAAATCTTGTTACCTTGTCAAAGGTCCAGACGATCCAATCCAGTAAAAACATTTAGTCCATCAATAAATCTCCAGGGACTGCTGTGGCATTGTTTCATATTTGCCAGCAGACGTGGCTTGTATGTCACTATAACTGTAATAACCCTGATTTGGATGTAAACAGCTATGATATGTTGTATTCAAACTAGCTGCTGAACTCTGACCTTTCAACTGACAATTAATTCGACCCAATAGGAGCTCACATGTCCCTTTCACAGCCTACAATAGCCAACGAGAGCCCGAGCTGTAAGGAAGGGCCAGCCCCTATTATTTTGTGAGTAGGCCGAGCTAAATGTAACCAGCAGTGCCAATGACTGGCACATCCAATAAAATTATGAAAATAACAATATCAGTGTAAAATAATAATTTTTCATGGTATTGGTATAAACTAGGCCTAGGTAAGGGTTTATGCCGTGGCCCCACAGTGCTTTCTAGCTAGTAAGTCCCAGCTATAGTTGTCTGCATACATTTGTTAACAAACATTTTCAAGCGGAAATGAAAAATTTATATTAATCAATTCCAGTAGCACTTACAGTCATTCTGACTTTTTGGCTAGAGTGTTATCTTTCAGATAAGCTCCAAACCATGCATTTACTCCAAATGGTTCAAGTACTATTCAGTTTACTTTGGATATGCCTTGAAGAGGCGTTTTGTATAGCCTAATCTTTACAGGAATGGTAGGAGGTTATTAAACCATTTGAATGAGTCTTAATCTGAAGGTGTTATGACTGGATCAAACTGGATTATACCTTCAATATGAAGATAAATGGTAAAGCTGTAACCCACGATGGCTGTCATTGGTTCAAGTTTGATCTATGCTGCTTACCGTAGTAGTGTTTGTTAAAAATAACCTGTAACTCTATTTACATTTCTGAAAACTGTTCCATGACGATCTGAACCCTTATAGACCTACAGCAACTGGACTAACTGGAAAAAGTCTTTCCAGTAAGTTTGAAGCTCCTGGCCGGTAGTACAACTGACCTGAATTGCTTGGAGTACAGCTCAGGTGCTGACATGGGACAAACTGCAACTTTCTTTAGGGAACAGACACAATCTGTAACATGACGGATGAACACATGTTCAAGTCTTGATTAAGGACCACAGTGGAGGTGGAAAACCTATCCAAACCTGATGAGCATTAATGATTTTTCAAACTGAGTGACCCAGACCAGGTCCAGAGTTGAGTCTTTGGATTAAATAATTTGCCTGAGACTCTGGTTCCGCTCAGGTCTTTGGGTTCTTCTGAGCCTTTTTAAATATGTCTCTTGTCAGCCCCTTAACTTTTTTAAAGTGGAGTACAGAATTTGCTGGAATACCATATTTAAAGCTCAACCTTAATATGACTCACATTAGGGACTAAACATCAGGATATATTAGTCTCCAGCACCTTTTTTCAATGTTTGCCTTTATTACATAGTGACAGTGTAGTGACCACAATCATGGGGATAGAGAAAGGGCATGACAAACACATTTTTTTTGTGAGAAAATCACTCTTTGGTTGAACTGCACATAACTCCTACCCCCACACACATACACACCCCCAACCCACCCCCTGCTGTCTGAGGATATTATCCCAAATCACTTAGTCCTTATTGATTAGAGGAGGTATGTTGTTTCAGTCACAGTAAGAACAGGATGAGCTACTCTGTTTGGGTATCTCTGTCTGCAGGGTAATGAATTTCAGCTGGAATACCAAAGTCAGTGACACACACTCTCTCACGGAGTTACTGAAAAAGGCAAACAGTGCAGGCATGTGCACTGCTCTGCAGAGCTGGGGAATGGTTTACATTTTAACACACTGTTTTTCTTTCACAGCTCTTAGAAGATGTTCCATTTCCTGTACAGGTTTACGTCTAATTAGATACATCTCTTATTTGTTAGGGTTAGGGGTATTATTATGATTTTATTGTTTTACGTCAAATTTACACGTCAACAATGTAGATCATTTTGAAAACCCATCTTTATTTGTCAGTGGCCCAGGCCTTACACTGAACTCACATTTGCTGGTGTAATTTTGTTGTGTTTTATCCAATGTCACCGTACAAAGGTGATTAATTCACTCGGGACATGCAATCTTGTGTGTGTGTGTGTGTGTGTGTGTGTGCGTGCATGTCTGTCAACAGCTAATTTTGAATACTACTGGACACATCAGTCTAATATATTTTTACTTACACTGTATGCTCAAGGACCTCTCATGGTTGGGGGGACAACTGAGTGAGATTCAGCTCTTATTTGTTTGGGAGGGGAGAGGGAGGTAGGCACTAAATTGGACAGAGAAATGATCCCCCTTGATTCCACTACTCTCATACACGCTGGAAACTGTTGTCAGAAAATTATGTAAAAACAACGATGAAATAAAGGCACTTACTTTCTGGTGTTAGTTAGTAACCTATGATCTGTGCATCTCTGAATGGAGTTATCCAGGTAGACCTTATTGAATGAAAATCCTGCATTCTTCACTGAAACGTACACTCATGGCTGTAATCTTCATGATAGGCAGCTTCAGATACTCTGGCAGCATCTGGGAGAGTTAGGTGACATTTTAACCTCTTCGGTGCAATATTTGTCATTTACACCTGGCTGAAATCTGATCAAAATGTGAACCAGATGTGGTCTGGAATTCCGATTGCATGCTGATTGTTCATTTACACCTGCAATAAATGTATTTTTCCTGATCCAGGTAAGATATCCAGATACAGAGTCTTTATACTGCATTCTGTTTGGTCAGGTTTTGCACATTACTGTGTGCTGACCAATTAAAATAAAATAAGAAGAATATCTAGTGTTCCCCGGTTATTGTACTAACCTGCTGCCTACCATGCTAGCTTCAAGATGGGGAAGACACTACTGCTACTGTGATCAACTTTCAAGAGGTCAACAATCCAGCCTACAAACCAGAAATTGTGGCTCGCAGCTTCCTCACGCAGCTTAAACGCAGCTTTAAGATGGCTGAAAGTCTCTCCTGTGTTAACTCAACTCACGGTCAGGAGTACTGTGGCACATCTAGTTTTAAGTCTCAGCTGAACTGTCTTACTTCACTGTGCACTTAATGAGAAGGAGAGCCACAGCAGTTTAATTTCACATTGAATCCATCCACCAAAGACAACAAAGGAATCCAGTCTAAACTGGTGACAGCAGGGACATTTTGACGACCAACTCACAATTTGATTGAGCTTATCTCACAGAGAACAAGACCACAAGACAATGTGACCTTTAAAGAAGCACCCACACATGCACACACAGTAATAAATAGACAGACGCAGACGTACGCTGCGATACTGCTGCACACACACTGACAGACTGCTAAGAGGCATCATTGGCAGTGCTGATAATGCAGTGGGGCCATGCTGATATGTACAGTATGTCTGTGTGTGTGCGTGTGTGTCAGACTGGGAGTTTCAGTTGAGCAATCATCACATTAGACAACAATATAGGAGTGAAACTTACAGACTATGCATTTCAATAAGCAGAGACTTCTATGAGAAATAGGAGAAATGAGAAAAGTCTTTGGCGATTAGACCTCATAGTGATGATGTGGAATTAAAGGGAGGGGTGAAGCCGTTGTCGTATAGTGGCTGATGGTAATGAAGGGATGAAGAAATGCAGAAGATCTGGATGTGATGAGGAGGGGACTTCTGCTGGTTTTGAACTGGGCCTTGATCTGATGAGCAGGAGGTGAACTGGGTGGAGGAGGGCCGCAGCAATTTTATACTGAAAAGACAGCTGACAGCTGCAGAGAGGAGAACAGATTTTCTTTAGTTTACGACTGCATGATTGGCTGATGGAGGTCTTGGCAAAGTTCAGCGACGTCAAAATGTAGCAAAACGTTTATTTCAACGGAAAGGGTGGTGCCTTGAACACACCGCTTTGTTTATATACTTGTCGCTGCTGATTGGGTAACACCCTAGACACGCCCACAAATGGGAGAAAACATACTCTGAAGCCTGTTGTGGAACGTTGCACGCTGTTTCGAGGAAACATGTCGTTCAATCAGAAACCGTTGCAAAGTGGTTCAAAACGTTTTGAGATTGAACTCGCCTCTGATTGTTAAACTGGAGTGAACGCCCATAGTCAGCCGATTAGAGAGGCAGGAAGAGAGAGGGAGAGAGTTTGTGAATGTATGAAGATGAAGATAGTCTTCCTGGTTAAACTTACACTGAGCTTGATGTCTATGTGTATTAGGATTTTCACCTAAATTAAATGTATGTCACTGAACGGGCACAAAGTAAAACGAACACATGCAATTGACTCCTTGCTAAGCTCCACTCCTCTTAGTTATTGTTGCTACCCTGTCAAGCTTTCCAATCTAGCATACAGTATGCAGTTTACAATAACAGTGGCAGATTCAGCTGTTGTCTAAATACACTCAAACTCCACCAGACCTTTACAGCTCACATTTGCGCTGTGCCATTTTCTTAAAAGTAAATCTGACCTTAGGTGCTTGTATTTGTGTTTGTGTCTGTGCAGGTAGAGGAGGGCGGTAAGGCAGAAAGTGTGGAGGTGCCTCTGCTGGTGGGGGATGAGATTATCATCATTAACAACGTGGAGCTAACAGGATACAGACAGGAGGCCATCGCACTGGTGAAAGGATCATACAAGACTCTGCAGCTCACCGTCCGCAGGTACAGACACTGTGTGTGTGAATGTGTTAGACTTCTGCACGGGCCTAAAAGTGGGACCCCACTTTGTGTGTGAGGTGTTTGTGTGTGTGTGTGCGTGTCAGAGAGAGAGAGGTTGACAGGGAAATATCTCTGGCTGATGGGTTAATTTATAGTTTAGAAGAGACAAATGATGACCCCCACATACACACACAAGAATTTCCACAGTGCAGGAAAAATACACAAACAATTATTTCATTAATTATTTCCTAAATTTAACTGATTAATATATATCCATAAAATGTCAGAAACAATGTCTTACTTAAAATTGAATTTTTAAACCAGTAAATTATGTTTTCTCTGTAATTCACTCAAATTAATATTGAAATTATAAAAATGTATTTTTGTCAATCAAATAGGAATACTATTAACATTAGTCGCAACTAGTTTTTTTAAGTCTTCAAACAGCTTTATACTAATGTTGAATTAAGACATATTATATTAAAATAAGTGTTGTGGTTTACACTGTTTTCAAATAGGGTGGTATTTATGATCTTGAAGAGGACATCTGACAGTTTAAGAAGTTCCCTCCTACCTTCCTTCCTTGCTTACTCCCAGTCAGCCAGTGTAATCTATAACTGATCAGGATTCTGCTGTACATCCTGGTTCATAGTCCAAATCAGAGCTAGTTGTCTTGAATAAACACACATGCACAGGCAGTCAAATACCGTTTTATTTTTACCTGTTATCTGTAATCATTCATTACTGCGGTTACCATTACTGATCGTTACATGCATTATATAGTTAATCAGCGAGTAAATGTGAACTCAAATATATATATATCCCTCGAAATTCACTTCTTTCATTACATACCAGTGACACTGAGACAGAGAGCCAGCTAAAGCAACATGTTCTGTATCTGTTGATCAATTGAGTAACGTTTTTTGTCAAAGTGAACTGTCTGCTTTTTTGGCCTTTTCAGCACAAATGTCACTGCCTTTTAATAGCTCAAGATGCTGGTTGCTGGTACGAGAACATGTGAAGTTGACATTCTCGCGGGTTTCGCGGGGTATGGCTGGTCCTGACCAGTGGTTCAGTTTGTTGGCCAGTGTAGTTATTCAGTCATATTTAGTGTGCACATTCCCCTACTATGCTGTCAGAAATTAAGTCGTGTCCGTTGCATGAACACTACTTTCTGCTAACAATCCCACACTGCAATGCACCACATATAATGGTGAATGATGCGGGAATTATTAAGTAAGTGTTGGAAATCAATTTACGTAGTGTTCACTATAGAGTAAACTACAGATTATATACACGGAGTAGTGAGTGAGTATAGTATAGTGAGTGAGCTCACGAGCTACAAAATATATTGTGTCATTAGAAATAGAGTTTTGCAGAATGTTTTTAAATAGTTTTTAACCTCCAAATTCCTCTTTGTACATAATTGGTGAATTTAAATGTTACATAATGTTAGCTCGATCTATCCCTGTTACTTGTTAGCCAGTTATTGTTCTCCCCTGCCTAAATGTATTAAGTTGTTAACCATAGTTTCACTTTTACTTATTGCTCTTCAGTTAAAATCAAACTTCTACAAATCTGGTAGGATAGTATTCACAGTGTTAAACACTCTACTGCTAGCTTCCCTTTGCCAGTTTAGATAGCTATGGTTAGCTACACTGTAGTTAGCTAACAATCCCATATCAAACTTCTTAAATTAGTCAGATGGCTCAGTGATGAAATGACTGAGTTTCAAGACAAAAGTGAACAGAAATCAAGCATGTCTGTTTAGTATTGTGCAGATGGACATGCTGGATGTTTGGAAACACAATCAACAGTTGAGTGGAAGAGTGAGAGACCTCCAATATGGCAGCCAGAGTGTGTCTTATATTACATAGCATCTCTGAGAATTCAGGTTGATGTCTTGCCTGGTAAAAATCCAGGTGTGTGTTTGGGGTTTGGGTGTGACTACTTTTAAGGCTGCTGTTGCTACTGCAGCTTTTGTTTACCGGAAGACGTTGAAGAGGCATGACACAATAGGACTTTAGACTTTAGACACAAACACACACAGACTGAAGGACAGGTGTAGAGGCACACTTAGCATTACGGGAAGACATGAGAATTTTTCCTTCAGACGTGCAGAGAGCAATGCTGTGTTTTGGTCTGATAAGCTTCCTGCAGGATGGGGAACCGTGAGAAACCAACTGCTGTCAGGTCTGTTTTTTTTTGAATGTTTAATTCTAGCAAGCTAATAAGTAGATTATATTGGTTGGGCTTGTACTGAGGCAAACTAGGATGTTTGAGGTGCAGTGAACTGTGCAGCAGGTAAAACTCTATACTTGCATTCACTGCTAGTGGACTAATTTTCGCATAAGTGCTGGCAGCCTGAAAAGGAAAAGAAAGGAAAAAAATCTAAATAAAAAAGGAAAAGAAAGGCAAAGGACTGTCAAAAGCTCTACGTACTGTTCTTCTTTCTGCTGATTTCCTGAAAACAAAGCCCATGTATTGTACCTTGTTTTCACTTCTGTGTAATTCTTATTAATGGGTAACTACACCAACATATTCTGCTAGAACCCTCCCTCCCAGCATATTTAAAAAATGAAGAGGTGAGAGGTGTGACCGAGCAACACCTGTAGGAAGCGTAGCCATGTGGCTACATAGTGTGACACTGTGAAGGCTTGTTAAGGCAGCAGATGTGTGAGAGGCACAAACTGGATCTTTGTACAGGGCCGCCAGTGTTCTGCTTCTGATAGGCCACTTACTGCGGCAGCCAACACACAAAAGAGAGCTTGCCTATTTCATAATGGTTAAGGAGGGGCGAGATAATTCTGATGACCTGAATTTTAAATCCAAGAAGACGTGTACAAGGTGATTCTGAGCAGAATATGTGTCCTCTTTAGAAACTGCAACACCCATGAGTGTCATCTGCGGTAGTTTATGGAGAATCAGAAAAGCTAATTCAGAACACTGAATTCATCCCAAACTGATCCATGTTTGAACAGGTTTCTACAAAAACAGTAATGTTTAGCCTCAGGTTGTAGTTATCGGAGCACACAACATCATTTTTAGCTCTGTGACTGGATGTTTTGATGTCTTTGGAGTTGAAGGAAAGTGTCTCTTCTCTTTTATCATTTCCTCCTCAACCTCCCTGGGATCACTTCTGCAGCTGCAAGATAAAAACCCTCTTAGGGACAATTAACACAGATTAATTGAATTGAAGTGATGGTTATTACTGCACAATAAAACCAAATGGCTGTGTGTGTGTGTGTGTGTGTGTGTGTGTGTGGGTGTGTGTGAGTACTCTATTGAGCAAGTATAATAAAAGTGTGTTTGACATTGGTAGATGTTTGAACGTGCTGTGTGGTGTGAGACCGATTTTCTGAGGCAGGTGCGAGCTGGTTGTATAGTTAGTTGTGTGTGTGTGTGTGTGTGTGCGTGTGTGTGTGTGTGTGTGTGTGCGTGTCCTCCATCCTCTGTGTCAGTTAGACAAAAGGTGTGTGTGCGTGACGTCGACACCAAACACACCTGTCAGACAGCGCCTCGCTCACCACACCAGTTTGTCTGTCTCTCTCTCCTCCATACCTGTATCGCTCCCTCTGACTGGTGTGTTCAGATGAGCCCTGATTGGCTGAGAGCAGCGTAGTAAAGAGACAGAGAGAGAGAGAGAGAGAGAGAGAGAGAGACGCGCAGAGCCACAGACTCACAGAGAGAGAACCATGCCATTGTTGTACTCACAACAAGTGTGTATACTGAGGAGCTGCCCAACAGAGATGTAAGTCTGTGTGGTGTGTGTGTAGTTTCAGTGGTGTTTTGTGTGTTTGTTATGTGAACTGAGAACAACCCAGTCTCAAGTAAAGATGGCTGGTGTGAAGTTAGAAACCGAACTGTATCATGATAAATATCGTGATATTAAATTGCATATATCACGATTTCATTTTATGTCATTAAAATCTTGTTATTATTGTGTGATCATCTGACTGTCCTGTTTCCCATATCTCTACAAAAACAAGACCCAAGATGTAATAAAATGGAATTGTCCTTTAATGATTCCTGAAAATCCAACTGTCCAGTTGATGAAATAAAAATACAAATAATTAATATTGAAATCAGTAACCAGTCTTTGGATTCAGACTTACGAGGTCTGAACACAGTTTGAGAGTGAGCTCCTGATCAGTTATAAATCAGTATGTTTCCCCCCAGCTAATTCTGAACTCTGGAGATTGTGAGACAACACTTTTGGCCAACAGGCTTCAGCAGGTCACGCCTATCTCAGTCTGTCTAAAGGCACCAACTTTGTGTACTTAGTGTTTCCCAGCTCTGTTTGGTCATTTCCCAAATATAAATCCTTGATTGCCAATAAAATGTCTGCGTAAATATTATTGACATATAGGGAAAATCACTGCCCTGCTGTCTGCAGGGCCTGCAGCGATAAATAATAACTAACAGAAATATCTTTCTAAAACATCGCTATACCGTTGGTTACATCTTTTTCACCCAGAGAAGAGGTTTTCATCAGGGCTGTGATTTAAGTCTGACTTTATTTATTGTACATATATACAGTGATATACAGTATAATGTATATATTAACTTGCTTTTCAGTTGCATCAGTGTGCTGCTCCTGGCCTCTCCCTCCTATATAGAGAGGTGAAGTCTCTTGTTCCATGGTCTCCTACTGAATTAAAAAAGCTTAGTTTTTGCTTCCTTTTGTCCATCCATTTGTCCCAAGTACTGTCAGAACTGGGTCCTGTCAGTAAATATAATGATAACGATTATTCAAAAAAGCCCTAGATGTCAGGACAACAAATACCAGTTTACCATAAATAATCACTGAACATAGTATGCGTTACCTCGGTTCCTACCTTGATATGACCACAATAGCATGAGGGAGTTTCAGAATGGCAGTAAACACACAAAAAGAAAAAGCTCAATGAGCTCTCAATGCAATTAAGAGAACCTTTTATAATTTCCAAATTCCAAAATGTGGCTTTAATAAACCAGTTAAAAAGTACATGTTCTATAGTTGGTGTATTGAGCTGCTGGATTTAGAGCTCCAGAACTGTATTTAGTAACAGGACCCTGCCATTTAATTATTTAATTTGCACATTTGTGGACCCCTCTGGCTCTGAGATATACACCCAGAACTCCCTGATGTCGAGCACAATGTTGATCAAACCAAATGTGAGGCGAGTCTGGCCCGGATCAGCTGCTAGATCTGGACAGTAGAAGTTTTAGGGGAGTTATGTGCTGTGACTATTTCTTGGCGAACAACAGATGCGTGCAGAGGCTTCCTGAAGTCTTGTTGTCACCATGAGGTTGCCAGGCAGCCGGCCACCAAGATGCTGCACAGAACTACTGGGAGGATGGATACACTGTTGTTTGTCAAGAAATAGCTCCAGAATGTAGCTCTGCATTGAACCACAACTTGGATGGAATAAATATGAGATGCAATGTTAATTTGTCAGACTAATCACATTCGGCTCTGTACACACAGACATGAGGTTGATATTGTTTGCCTCATCTCACACTATGAACGAAAGTGGATATTCTTATCTCCCACAATGTAACAAACTATCCTTTAAAGTTCTGTAGACAAAGTAGCTGATGTAGTAGCATAGGAAACAGTTTGTCTTAACAGATCAGATTTAGTGTTTAGAGTTTGTGCTGCTCTCAGATAGAGTTTGGATCAGATAAAAATGTATTCAACTAAGGGCAGCTTTTAAGGTGGTGAGCAAAGGAAACCCGTCTGCCTGCTTAAAGTTTTGTGTGTGTGTGTGTGTGTGTGTTTGGGTGGATGGTGTGTGAGTTCCCAATGGAGCATGTGTGTAGCGAGTGTTTTTTTTTTGTGTGCCTTCTGCTAATTGATACCTGACACTTGCGGCTTTCCTCATGAATGAGGTAAGATTATCACCACCCACCTGTGCTCTTGAATGTGTTGAGTATGTGTGGACCAAGTGTGTATTGGAGTTTTAATTTGGATTGTATGAAAGTGTGTGTCATAATTTCAGAGGAACTTCAAGTTAGTGTATTCCTGCAAATTAAGATGCTTGAGTGTTTGAGTCTGTTTAGTGTTTACACTGCTCCTTCTGTCGTGTGTGTGTTTGCGTGTGTGTGTGTGTGTTCATTACCTGGATTAACCCTTGCCTTGGACCTTGCAGCTGTTTTTCCAGTGTTTCGTCCTCTAATTCTCAGTAAGCAGCAGTCCACACTTAACCGGTGTTATGTTACACATGAAGAGTGTTTGTTTTCCAGGAAGCACAAGAACAAAACTAAGGCATTAGGCACCTGTTAGTCATCATTTGAATGTTTTTTAATAATGGCAGTATTGTGTGTCAGAAAGTCTTACCTCACTATTGGGTCACATTCCTGCTTAAAGCTGCAGTGTTCATTACAGAGCAAACTAAATATAATAAGAAAGAAACAGAAACTAATCCCATTCACACACACTCTAACACCAGTTACAATTGGGTGTTCAGAATCTTGCCCAAGGACACTTGAACCACCAACCTTCTGATGAGTAGAGACCTGCTTTACCTCCTAAGCCACAGCCACAGAATATTAAGAGAAATACTAAGATGAAATTGTATATTTAATAAAACATTTTTCATATCTCAAGGTTATAATTGTAAAGCTGTTATATTATGAGATATTGTTTCTTGGTATCAGTTTCTTTCCAGCCAGTTATGTCATTTTCAGTCATTCAGTGGACATTTCATTTCAGAGAAAACCTAAAGTGAAGTGAACCTAAATGTAGCATCTTTAGCATCATGTAAACAGAGTTCAGCAGCTGTGGTTGATGGGTACTGGTGGAGCCCTTGTAGCTGTTTTCTTACACTACTAAGAATCAGACAGCAAACTGAGAGTTGGCATCTGAAGGTATGTTGAAGTGTACATTTTTCAGGCTGCTAGTGTTTTTCCTGTCAGTGTCCTCAGTGGGAACGGCAGTCACTACTTTGTTGAGCAGGTTTGTCAGCGATTCTCTTCTGTTCTTTGCATGTGCTTTGTTTTGTTTTGTTTGTGTGACTCTCGCTCAGAGTGCAAAACTGACCACGAAAAACACCCTCCTCACTCACTGTTCCAGCATGTACAGCATAATTATTTAATCAATTATATTTTTTTACCTTATGTTGGACACAAAACAGGAGCTTGTAAGACTGCTTTTATGAGAGTAAATTACACAGATAGATAGATAGACAGATAGATAGATCTCTACAACCTACTACCTTGTACCTTGTAGATAGATACACTATTTGCACAAAAGTAGTGGGCATTAAAATGTAGTTGGTCCCCCCCTTTGCAGCTCTAACATCTTCTACTCTTTTTTTTCTGTGAGAATTTTTGCCTGTTCATCCAGAACAGCATTTGTGAGGTCAGAGACTGATGTTGGACACGAGGGCCTGGCTCTCAGTCTCCGTTCTAGTTCATTCCTAAGGTGTTGGATAGGGTTGAGGTTAGGGCTTTGAGCGGGCTGGTCAAGTTCTTCCACATTTCTTTGTGGAGCTGGCTTTGTGCACGGGGGCATTGTCATATTGAAAGAGGAAAGGGCCAAACACAAACTGTCAGAAGAACTGTTGTCTAAAATTGTATGCTGTGGCATCAAGATACAGCCCCTGTATTGGGGCAGGGGTGTCCCGGTACTTTTTCCCATATAGTTTAGATAGCTAAATAGATAGATAACACAAAACATGACTTGCATAGTGGCTTCAGTATACACTTCCTAGCCAAAAGCATGCAGACAACTGATCATTTCAATCATCTGTGATAGTTGAATGTGTCATTCCTTAGCTATTGGCAATGTTCTGCTAATGCTGCTATAACAGTCTTCACTCTTCTGGTTTCCGGCTTTCCACCAGATTTTGGATCCTTGTTGCAGGGATTTGCTCCCATTAAGTCACAACAGGCTTTCGGACCAAAAACAGCCCTGCATTAAAACAATGCATGTTCTGGGGGCGTGTTGTTAAGATCCTGGCGAGGCAATGAAATACAGTTCAGGAAGTCTAGTTGGTGTAACAGATGAAAACTTTTAGAGGTTTATCAGACCCTCAAACACTGCACAAAGATTTATAATTCTCATACTATTAATACCAAACTAACTAATCCCACAGGAATGTGTGCTTGCATGTATGATAGGCCTTTCCTCACGTTGCAGGACTGGCTCCATTCAAACAAATGAGAGTGCTGTGTGTTTTTTTTCAGGGATGAAGTCAGTGTGAACGTCGGCTTACTGAGGTGATCCTGGATGCTTCGCAATTCTTCTTCTTATTAAGTTGACATTTCAAACGTTAATGAACACTGTGAAGCAGACAGCAGGGAGGCGAGAGAGTTAAAGAGCTAAACAGAGACGAGAGCAGGAGATGAGTCATGATGTCGGTGTCTGTTAGGAGGTCATGCAGCATACCAGCACAGTTATCAGCAGAGTGTCACAGTGTGTGAATGAGATGATGGTTGTTGGTTACAATAACAGTGATTGCAGAAATATTTTTACAGCTGTTGTCGAGGTGCTATGACCTTTGAGCTCCTTAGATTTGGTTGCGATGTTGATGATCTGAGGACTGAAGCTCACTGTGGGCTACAAAACATGTTTCCATTCAAAGGTTTAGCAAAAGTGTGTTTGGATGAATATTTTACAGTGTGCCAAACATGATCATCTGTCAGAGAAGTAGGAACTTCAATGGTTGCTTTAATGTAGTTCGTGTTATTGTTGGTCATCAACCGCTTATCCTGCTACAGGGTCGCAGAGGGGCTGGAGCCAATCCCAGCTGGCTGGGGCGAAAGGCGGAGTACACCCTGGACAGGTCACCAGTCCATCGCAGGGCCATACATAGACAAGCAACATTGTTTTTTTCTGTATTTTTTTAATGAACAAATTAAACATTTAAATAAAAACAAGAGGATCAAAATTGGAAATGTATTTAGTGAGAAATGGAAGCCAAGAGGAATTTCAACACTTAGCAGCACTGCAGCATTAAACACTTACACTTACACTTATTGGTCGAGTATTCGCGGGAAGTATATCAGTCACCACTTTTAAAAATCTGCAGCTGCAAACCAGTTTGTTTTTTGGTCTTTGTGCTTCATTGACTTGATAACTGCATTTATAAAGCAGTAAATCACGATCACCATCAGTACGACTTGAATCTACTTCATGCTAACTGTTGTTGCTGTGTTGCACAAAAAATGTCTGTCTGACGCTTTATATGGTGTCATTGTTGTATATTCACAAGCAAAAGTTGTGCGTGGCCTAATTTGTCTACTCTTCATGGGTCTTTAGACTGTGGTGGAAACACAGATAATGGGCTGAAGGAACCTTTAAGTTCCTTGTAAAGTAGTTTCTGGGACTAAAAGATCCAGGTACTTGGGGTGGAAACACAGTCAGAGTCCCCCCCTCCCCTTCATTCATCACCAGTGACTCTCTTTCTTTGTTCCCTTTTGTTGTTGGTTGACGTAATAGAGCTTAATGAATGCTTGAGTTTCTCTGCTCAAAAAAAGAAGAAGAAGAAGTCATTACATGGGCGAGCCGCCACAAAATGGTTTCCCAGGCAACTGCTCTATGTGTGTGTTTTACCACAGGGAAAAACTGACACAACATTGTGGGCAAAACATTTTAGATTTTTGTATACCTTCAGTATGTATTTAGTTCCGAGGCAAAGGCAAAGTGGGCAACTACCCAGCGGTCCCAAAACTGCAGGGGCCCTGAAAGCTCCAGGTTTACATTGAGTAAATCTTCTTTGGGTATGTTCACCACCACATCAACTGACATGATAGGAGCCTCAAGGCTGGTCCCGCCTTAACTGCTTTACCGCAGGGTAGGGGGTAGAATGGGTCTTCCACTGATCACAGGGTTGGAGGTTTGATCCCCCACCACCTCCTGTTTACACATCAAAGTTACCTTGGGTAAGACACTGAATGTGAGTGGTTGTCTGTCTATATGTGGCCCTGCGATGGACTGGTGACCTATCCAGGGTGTACTCCGCCTTTCGCCCAATGCAAGCTGGGATTGGCTCCAGCCCCCCGCGACCCTGTACGCAGGATAAGCGGTTGACGATGGACGGATGGATGCTCATGGTCAGGCCACCTCCTGCTAATGGTGTGTGAGTGTGTGCAAGAATTTACCTCATAAAGTGTCTCGATAAGGGTCAATATGTCAAAGTCTTGTTTAAAGGACTTTGTTTGTATTTTTTTAACTAGATTTTTATGATTACATGGTGCATATTCCTTAATTAATTTGTGTTCAAATAATCAAATTACTACTTTGGTCTTTTCAACAGTATTCGCCATTGTACGACATATGTTACGACGCAGCAAAATGCATTCCTGGCAATCACCTGGCTTAAAACAAGATTTAGGTAGTCTGTTGTAGACCGCATTTTGGCCTTTCTCATGGTTTAAAAAGTGACATTCATAGAAAAGTTTGGTCTCATCGCAAACAAGAGCCCACCTAGTAGAATATATACAGTATATATGACCACCTATTATCATGAAACTCACAGGTCACATGATAACTACTAAAAGAACTGAAACACATCCATGACAAGAGGATTTGCTATGTCATCATGTTACTATTGGGATAGAAATTCCATCCATATAGTCTGCCTTACATAAAGCATCACTGGGTGTCTTGTTATGGTTCTTGATTCTGTGCAGGGAGGAGCTGGACTCTGGGCTCATTGACTTGGTTTTCAATCATTTTGACTTTATTTATTTAACAGGATAAATCAAATGCCTCACTGACAGACACAGTTACTGTACATTGTCTTCCTCTTTGACCTCAAAATTAAAAGAGAACCACACCTATATTGTTACACATGACAGCTAACAATTTAATTAAGCTTGGTGAAAAGTCATAGAGCAGAGGGTTAAATAAAAGTAGATGGTGCAGCACAGCCAATAAGCTACCACGGCAACCTTCATTTTGGAATTTGCAATTGGAAAATTGCATGTAATTCACTAATGTTGAACTTGATGTGTAAGTATTTGCTGGGATTGACTATACTCCCGCGAGTGAATTCCTTGATTGCGAACGTTCCATTAGAATGAATTGATTTTGACACTAACATTTCAGTATTTTCTCACTATTGAACTTAATGGAATGAACGAGTTTGTTCATTGGCACGTGTCCCATGATTATCTGATGAATGGATATATTGTTGATGTCTTGTGCATCATTTTAGACACACTTCCTCAAAATTCACAGCATACGGTTCAATTCCCAAGTCTCATCTGGCTGAACACTGCTGTTATCTCTGGATGAGTAACTACCTGAAAACCATTGAACTCAGGTGAGCTCAGTGCCAGGTAAAAGGTGCAGAGAGGGCAGTGTGTGTGTGTGTGTGTGTGTGTGTGTGTGTGTAATGAGATGGAAAGTGGATGTGACAACATGGTCCCTCCTGTTCTGGTTATTTCAGGGTGTTGTGGCTGCCACGAATTCCTTTAACCAGCTCGACAGGTTTCACTTTAATGGGCTTTTATCTGTATTTGTGTGTGTGTGTGTGTGTGTGTGTGTGTGTGTGTGTGTTTGTGTGTTCGTGCGTGCGTGCGTGTGCATGCATGTGGTACAGATTAGTGTGTAGATGCTGTATAAAGTTCTGAATACTTAGCAGTGGAATTTCCTCAGTTAATAATATAAGGTAGGGTGTGTTTGTGTGTGTGTGTTTTTGTAAGGATTATCTTCTGTATTCATCTCTGTTCAAAGTGATTGAAGATTTAAACGGCTCTGACACTTTTAGTTTAATTAAAGAGTGAGATGTTTGTTATCTGATGACAAAAGGATTTGTATTCATCTTATATAAATTCTGATATTTAAAGGTTCTGTACAATAACTTCACTGTTCTCTAGGATCAATAAACCAGAAGCAGTAGTAGCTCAGAGACCACCATAATTAACCACCATAATAATTGCAGTTTGTACATTAGCCTTCTAACTAAAGGCAGAAACATTGATTTCAATACTCACATTTATTGAACTTAAATTCTCTAACATGTAACACGTCAAACAATAAACAGTCAATTATATAATTTACTAAAACTAGACAGACTGACAACGTAATCCAAAGTCTTATTTAGAAAGTTTTGAGCGCCTCACCGGTGTTGACACCATGGTTTGCTTTTGAATGGCAGCAATTTATCACACTGCATAGGCCACTGTGGTGAACAGCGTTTGATAAATTAGTAAATTGAGAATGTGATGGGTCATACAGTGGCAACAGAAGACAGACATGCTGACGGTCCTGTTTGAACCGGTCGGACTTGAACGCAACAGGCCTGGTTTATTTTGACAGCCCTGTGGTTAAGTGCGGCGGTTGTAGAATAGCTAATCTGCTCTGGAAAATCAGAAAGAAAGTATCAAAATGAACAATATTGTGAAAGCATTGAGATACATTTGAAAAAGAGAGGCTGACTTGGGTACTCAGAGAAAGCTTTTAGAGAATTTACATTATTAACTTATGGAAGTAGTTCTCTACATTCTTTACAGTGTAAATTAGTATATTAAAAAGGAAAACATCATGCTAGATGAGGAGAAATTTCTCATCAAAATAATGTTGTAATTCTCTGCCTGTCTGTTCAGGGAGATTGATCCAGGATATATCGAGGAGTTTGGTACTTCATATCCATCTCTACCCGCTCTTCCTCCTCCTTCTCCTCCTCCTCCTTCTCTATTACCACCACAACAACAACAAACACCACCCTCATCCCACCACTGCGGACCGTGTTCAGCAGACAGAGCCGATCTATACATCAAGAACAGGTAGGAGAGAGCAGAGGCCCTCCATCAATTGACCATTTGCTATCCCCTTCACATGAACAGTAGTTGTCCAATCATTTCTTGCAACTGTAACTAGACAGCTTTTGATTTTTCCACATGTTGAAGCAATGGGCTGTACAATAAGAGATGGTGGTTCTTTTCTCCAAAAACCAAAAATCAAGAGCAAAAGGGTAAGCAATGGATTAGACAGTGTATTTTCTGCTATAACTTTAACTGTAATCGTTATCTCAATAGTAAGCCTGCGTTCTCTCCAAGGCTATGGAGTATTTTGTTCTACAGTATTTTGTGGGGTTAAGTTGAAAAAAGCCCTGCTCACAACAAGCACATCCACTGTTTAGTATTTCACCACTATGTAGGAGCCAGTCCTATAACAGGGTATAGGCTTTAGGTTTTCCCTGCCATTATATGGCTTAGGCGCACTGCCTAAGTCTCAGAAGAAACATTTTGGTGAGAAGGAGATATATATATATATATCATTTCAAAGATTGTGACTGACTACTTATCGAGCTAGCATAATTCACAACAGTGAAGCATCCAAGCCCTCTTAGTAAGTTTTACTAGCCAGTCAAAAGTTCTTTTAAGACAATCACTGCAAGCACTGGGAAAATGGTGTAAATGTCACTGAATGGAAAATAAATTACTTCACTGGAAAGAATACAATCCATGCAAGTACAAAGCAGTAGGCCTATTTAATATCACAGATGAGAGTGAATCCTCTACCAGTTATTACATTAAAATGCTGGGTCGGAACAGGTTGACCACACATCCTCTTTTTCCCGGACATTTTTGGGACCTAAAAAATGTGTCCAGATTGGATTTTTAAATTGCCCAAAATGTCAAGGATTCGTCTTTTGCTTTCTACGGTTGGCATTCATTGTGTGCGTTTTTGCATTGCTTTGACCAGTACCAGCAATATTACATTTTACTCTTTGGCGTACCGTGACTTCTCACAAGCTGTTGGTACTCTTATCTGCCCTCACCAATTACTTGAAATGCCCCAGCGCTAACCTTCCACCAATTGTGGGTGTCCGTCTGCCTCCTGGCCCAACTGTCCTCAAGTTAAGTAATGTACCAAGTTGTGGCTTAGAAGGTTGTGGCTCAAGGGGTAGAGTGGTTGTCCACTTATCAGATGGTCGGTGGCTTGGTCCCCGGCTCCCACAGTCTGCATGTCGAAGTATCCTTGGGCAACCACTGAATCCCAGATTGCTCGAGGTGGCTGTTCCATCATTGTGTGGACGTCTATGCATTTATTTCCGTTTCTGATGGCAGTGGCACCTTCGCCTCTGCCACTCAGTGTGTGTATGAATGTGAAAAGAGCTTTGAGTGGTTGGAAAGACTATAAAACAACACTGAGTGCCAAATAGCTAGGTAGTTAGGAATCTTGCTTAAGTACTATGTCTGTGTTATAAATGTTAATTTTCTATACACTGTGAATCCATAACATCAAATGTTTCCATAGTAGCCCATCTACCACATGCACCACTGTCATTAGTTTATTAGCCCTGAGCAGTGGGGGATAGTGGAGGAGTCCACCTCCTCTGATCTTGCCGGAGTCGTGAGCTCTGTCAGCTCAGAACACGGTCCACCATCGAGTGCTTGATCTGTGATGTTGATGGAGCAGGTCTATGTAAAGATGTGGGTACAACATTCTTTGATTTCCCATTTCAAACCTGTTTGAATGGGCTGGGTGGATCATCTCAAAGCTCCAACGATGTGTCAGCGACCACAGCTGGACTGAGCCGTCAGCTGTACTGACACACTAAATAAGTTATCATGAGTCTCAAACACTGTCAAAGTTTGAAGGCAGGTTGGATGCTGCCCATCTTTCATAAACAGGTGTTTCAATTAGGAATAAGAATTTATTGTGGTGTTACCAATGTTTCAATGACAATTAATTTAATTAACATTTAAAAAAATAGTGATTGGTTCAGACCAAAGAGTGAGTTGTGGTTGCCGACATATTGTCGCTGCAAGGTATATTATCGCAATTCCTTTCAGTGTCAATAAGTTGTCCTCATTTTTCTAACCGTGTTCAACGGTGGGAAACTCTGTGGGTAAAAACAGAAAGTTATGTCAAATCAGTGACGGGCTTACTGCTGAGCTGAGGAGGTCATAACCCCTGGTGTAAGGATGTCCTGCTTGTGGTTCCTTTGTGTGTGTGTGTGTGTGTGTGTGTGATTTATTAGTGTCCTGTTGTGTGTTTGTGACTCAGGGTTCAGACTGAGATTAACAGGAAAACAAACCGTGTAAACAGAATCTGCTATTTGTACTTGTTTGATTACATGGTCTTAAAATATAAGCCCTTCCTCTATAGAGTTGTAACTGATGACTTGGAGCTCTTGGCTCTCCACTTTGGAACAAAATACTTCTATGTATAAATATCTAAACTGAACAAAATTATAAAGACAACACTTCTGTTTTTGCCCCCATTCATCATGAGCTGAACTCAAAGATCTAAGACTTTCTCTATGTACACAAAAGGCCTATTTCTATTAAATATTGTTCACAAATCTGTCAAAATCTGTGTTAGTGAGCACTTCTCCTTTGCTGAGATAATCCATCCACCT
The DNA here is from genome assembly GCF_014851395.1 of Micropterus salmoides. NCBI lineage: Eukaryota > Metazoa > Chordata > Actinopteri > Centrarchiformes > Centrarchidae > Micropterus > Micropterus salmoides. The sequence continues at coordinate 28,581,441 of NW_024041151.1, read as the reverse complement.
CACAGCTGTGGCATATCAAGATGCTGATCAGACAGCATGGGGATTGCACAGGTGTGCCTTAGGCTGGCCACAATAAAAGCCCGAGCCAGATCCGGGAGAGACAAGCATATCACTTCAAGCTCTCTTAAAGTGTGTTGGAACTCCTACCCTACCCCTCCCCTTGTTCCCTTACTGCCCTCACCCTCTCACCTTACCGCCCTCTATTAATGACACATACAGATATGCTGACTGTTCTATTTCTATCCATGAGTAAATGTGTTAGTTTTGATGGATTCAGTTTTAGATATATTATAGATGACGTATGGTAAAATAAAAACATTGGAGCTTCTTCTTTTCCTTGCAATTTGTGTTTTTTGTAGGGTGCTCAGTTTAATTTGGGATGTTTTATTTTCCAGAATAATTTGGTGGTCAGTGAGTTTATTAATGTAAGCCAGTTAGTAGTGGGCTGAGATGTAAAAGCTTGTCTAGGCAACTTTGGAGAAACCATCAAGAGTCTAGTATCCAACCAAAAAACCCCCACCCCCTTCGTTCAGGCCTCCCTCCAAAGCCACTCCCCCGAAACACATTTTCATGCGCAATGAGAGCACAGGCAGAGGGCGCACGTAGGCAGTTAGACAGGAAGATGGGCGAGCCAGTCATTTCATTCAGGCCAAATTAAATGATTGGAGGTGCTTATTACATTCCTGTGAAAGCCACAGATACAGGATTTTCTCCTCTTTTTTGCATCAGAGCAACAAATGTAACAAAAATGCTTCCAAGATAAATTGCCTACGCCAGCTTAAAATTTTGGTATGATTTTTAGGACCATTTTTATGGTTGCTATTCTGCCAAAAGGTAGAGTAAGGTAGAGTAGAGGGTAAATTTGTCCAGTGATTTCATCTTTTATTGTTCTAATTAGTGGCACAAAATTAAGGTGGAACAGATATTTAATACTACCCCTGTTGAGGGGTGTGTTTTATGCTGTTGAATTCACAGCACGTCGTCATGGAGGAGTGGAAGAGGACACCAGTGGAATTTTTCCAGTTGATAGCATAGTCTGATATATCAGAAAAGGAAATGATGAGCTTGATGGGGAGTTTGGTGGTTCTTGTAAGGAAAGCAATATGTCATCTGGATAGAGACGTTTTTGTCTTGTGTGGAAGGTAGAAGGTAGGATTATTTGTCACTTGAGGTTGTAAGGTGAAATGAAGTTTGTAACTCCCTTTGGCTACTGAGCAGACAATTTAACGTAATACAAAAGCAATATAAAAATGGTAAACAGAAATATACTATATTCATCTGAGCAGTGCTGATGACAAGGCTCACCGATATCACTGATGCTCTGTAGATGGGTACCAATGACCTTCTGAGCAGTTTTAATCACACGTTGCAGAGCCCTCCGGTCCTGGGCCGTGCGCATCCCATGCCAGTTAGTGATGTTTCCAGTCAGAATGTTTTGTATGTTTTGGATTCCGGTGATATTATTATTTTGACCTACTGCGGCAGCTAGCATCCTTGCTTTCCCTTCACCCTGCGCGGTGTGAAACTCTGCAATGTTAATCCATTTGTGAAAGCTATAGCCATTGGTGAATTATAATGTATTTTAAACCAGTGAATAATGTCTCCATGAAACCAAATTTGAGGAGTGTTTCAAACAAGAATGCCGAATGCCTTTTGATGTTGTTTTGTTGCGATATATATTCATTCACATTCACAGTGAGCTCCAATCAGATAGGGTCTAATTCACTGTGAAAAGTTACAAGATTCTGTAATGATGAACTAAGGTCAGTGTGTTCTGTGAACGTATGGGGCCTGTACCTCTAATCTACACTAGCTTCCCTCTCTCTCTCTCTCACACACACACACACACGCACACACACACTTTACAATACTTGTGGGGGTCCAACAGCTTTGTGGGAACAAAAAAGCTGCTGGACCCAACAAGTATAGTGTAATCCCGGTTTATGCACCCCACAAATGTAGTAAAACAAGTGCACAAACACACACACACACACACACACACACAGTGTTGTGTGTATAAACTCAGACAAACAGTCTATAAATACTGACACTCTGCTCAGCCAGTTTCATCCTAATATGGAGGTCAGGTCCAGGTCCTGCTATTAAGCATTTAATGAACATCACTGCCTCATGGGGGTGCTAGTGTAACTACAGACATTTACTGCTTTGCTGATTTTTCTTGTGTCCTATTGCCCATTCCCTTTATCGTTAAAGTATGTTAGGATCAAATTTGAAACCTGTAGGTAAAGAGTTGGGCTCTTTACTTACAATGCAATAGTTAGTTTGAAATAGTCGAGTTTAAAAATTGTGTTCTTCGCTCATGGAAAGCTCACAGGTCTTCTTTGTTTGGAGGGGTAACTGAGCAGTTAGGGGAACCTCCTGCAAGTCTGAAGTTAGTTATTGGCTAAGTGTCCTCATCAAGTGCCTTTGAGCAGCAACTTGTTTGCAGGTGACTGATAAAATGTACTCTACTATTGGTCTCAGTCAGATAAACAGGCAGAATGACTCCTCCTGCAATCCCCTGGGCTCTCGTGGTTATCAGATACCACTGAGGAGAGAGGGGGAGCTGGCGGGGAGGGATACTTGTCTCTTATTGGCCCAAAAACAGGAAGTGGGCCATCAGAGCCCCATGAGGCTGGGTGTTAATCTGGAAGAGCACAGACTGATTTATAAACTCTTTCTCTGACTCCATCTTCTTTTTTCCCCTTTTCCCTTTCCTTTCCTTTCCTCTCTTGTCTTACTTTCCTTTCCCACCATGCTCCTCTTCGTCTTCCCTGTTCCACCTCCTCACCTCACATTTTTCTTAGATTGCTTTTCTCTCTGCTTCTTCCTCCTCAGATGTTTCTTTAGTTGAATGAGCACATTTTTCTTAAATGACATCATCACATTACACAAAACACACATACAGAAGCACAATACAAACAAACTCCCTCACACACACACACACACACACACACACACACACACACACACACACACACACACACACACACACACACACAAAAAAAAACAACTTTAAAGGCAAACAGTGCAGTCCAGTGTTGGAACTGGCTGCATTAGTCTCTGACTCATATCTAGTTCAACACTATGTATTTACTAAGGTTTTGGGAGGATAGAAGCACATCATCAATTGCTCTTACAATTCGCTCTTCAGTCCTTCCCTTCAGCCACACTCTCTCATCCCCGGCCCTCTGCATTGCTCTCTGTCCCTGTTTCCAGACACTGCTCACTTTTCCCAAGCCATGTGCTCTTCCTCCAACTCCCTTATCCTTCATCCTCAAGCTGTCCACCAGATTCCCTCACACTTTCCCTCCTTTTCCCCATCACTTGATTGCCCCACTCATCTACACACCTGTTCCCACTTCTCTCATCAGCCCTGTATTTACCCGACCTGCTCCGCCACTTACCTGCAACTCATTCCCTCATCAGCCACTCGCCTTGTATACTACCTGTTCTTTGCCAGATTATGTTATGTTGCTGTGTGCATCATGTCTTGTCTGTTGTACCTTTGTGTGAATAAATGACTGAACTACACGAGCTCTGCCTTTGTTGTCTGCATTTCAGTCCTATTCCCTGTGTTCCCCTTTACCCTGCTTGCACCAGTCATGACAGTACAGTCTGGCCAAACATAGACTCAGCAGACAGTCACCTGGCCTGCCTGCCTTTTTTATGGCATGACTTAGTAGTGACACACTTATGATACATACTTTTAATACAACACTGCCCCCCCCCACCCCTAACGCACACATAGAAGCTTTTAATATAGCTTCCCAAAGATGTTCTGACAAACTCACTCACACAGTTAAAGTGTATCAGTATCCTCTTTTACCCACCTCTCTCTCTCTCCAATTTTGGTTTTCGGGCAGATCAGAGAGATTATTATTATGGGCTGGATGAACAGTTTCCCACGGCAACAGATATGATCTCTGTTCAGGGAGACACGCCCTACACAAACACACACACACGCACACACGCACACACACACACACACACACACACACACACTCAGATCAGTTTATATTTTTCACATGGCTCATACCTCCATCAATCAGGTTCTGTTTTCAGTCCAGTTTTTCAGTGTTTTTATCCAGATGCAAATTGGAAATTACATATTTTCTGTTATTAAAGTAACAATTTAGAGGACTGGAGGACTAGAGTGTACTGTCTCTCAGTGAAATCTACTATATGTTTCATGGGCTGTACGCTAACAAGCTAGGTACCAATCCATCTTGTTGTCACTTGGCTTCTGTTGACAGTAAGGACACACCTGGCAATTCCACAGTGACGGCAGGACGTTTGAGATGCTTCATGCAGTGGTTGGTTAACAAATAGCTCCACTGCTTACTGCTGTGACAGCCACAATGTGTTTACATTTCCAGCCCAGCTCAAAAAAACAATCAGACAGCTTTAGAGTTGTTGGAAGGCGGATTCTTGTCTATGTCTGTCCCTTTCTCATGAAAGCAATATCTCGCCTTGAGGGAATTTCTTCAAAATCTGAATCATGTGACTGCAAACAGCATACTGGAGTGTGCCTAGCTATTCGTCATCCAATGAGTGAGTGAGTTTCATCAACAGCTCATAGAGACGCTCATTGCATCTAAAAATGCCAGAAGAAAATAAAAGCACCATATTTGTGTAGCTGTTCTCTATAAATCTTTACATAGGAATAAGTAAACGTTTAGCCTACCCAATTAGCCAATATATCTATAATAATCATTAATCAGTTCATGACGTATATTCACTGAAATCATACATGTGTATCATCAATGCAGTGATTCAATTCCTTCCAAGTATTCACTACATATTTTATTAGTTTGGTCAGACAAGGATGTAAACTACCAATTGACTGGTTGGCAGAGGGATAGAACCACTGAGCAGTAAATAGTTGTTTTCATTCAAAACCAAAAATGTCAATCACATGATGGTGCCACAAGAAAAGTCAGGGGATGACTAAAGTTAGTTGGAATTATCCTATGGCCTACATGGATATGGATAACAATCATAACAATCCAATAGTTGTAGAAAGATTTCCCTCTGAGCCAACAATGTCAACCTGCAGGTTGTGCTAGAGAAAAAGTCGGGATCACCAAACTCACTAAAATGCAATGTCGTTGCAACTTGCCCAGCACTAATCAGTGATACCTAATCTTTGTCAATATGTCTGTCCTTGTTTTTGGACGTCCTTCTAGCAGTTAAAATCATTAACAGTCAATAATAGTAGTTCATTGTTCACTGTAGAACCACATGCTGCATCATGAGACATCTTTCTCCCCGCAGCTTCAAACTCCATTTCTGCTGCAATTACCTCAATAATCAACAGCTATCTATGTGTCCTCCCACTTCCTCGTCCTGCTCCTCCTACTCACTGTCCTGCTCCTCTCTCCTTCTCACCTTTGCACTTGTTATTGCTTCTTTTTTACTTGTTCCTTCTCCCATCCTTCTATATCCTACCTTCCTCTTTATCTCTCACTATTTCTTCTCTTTCTACCTCTCTTTCATAATTTTAGTTGCTCCATTCCTCAGTGTCTTCTCCGTAACGATCCTTATCTTCCTCCATCCTCCCTCCCTTTCTTGCTACTCATTCTCACTATCTCTCCCCCTACCTCCTTCCTCTCTCTCTCTCTCTTCAGACTCTCAGTGTTTCTCTCTCACACACCACAACTGCTACCATCCAGACCAAGCCTGGCCAAGGATGTTTACTTCATGCTTTTATCGTACGGCGTCCTAATGACACTTAATTGCTTCATTTGCTTAACAAGCTTGGGGTCAGGGACCAACACAGCCCCAGACTGGGGCAGATCAGAGGGTGTTAGACACGGGATAGGTAGGCTTTTTAAGTTTTGATGAAAAAGAGAAATAGATGAATGTTGAAAATTCATCAGTAGGGTGGTTGTGTCTCTCTGGGTTACAGCTTTTTCAAAGGAGAGAGTGAACTTAGAAAAAGGGTGAGAGCCAGAGAGGAAAGGATGTTCTTAGGTTAAAGGTTAAGAAAATATAGGTCAAAAGAAGATAGCTGAAGTCCAAGAGGTGTAGTGAAGTACATTAGAGTGCAGCAGAGTAGATTTTACTAGAGGACAAGTACTTTTGGTACAAGATCTCTTGTACAACGAGAGCATCTAAGGAAACAGCTGAGTAGCTAAGAAGCTAAGAAGAAAGCAGTAGAGCAGAAACTACAATAAAGTGGACTTTGAATCGAGGCCATGGAGCTACTGGAGGTATTCTACCGCAGGAAGCTCCGGAAGAAGCAGAAGAAAGCAGAACTGGGCCGATCGGACGGGACACTCTGTCGGTCACCGTCAGAGGCCAGTGTCAACAGCCTGGCGACTGGCCTCATCTCCAAAGTCCTCAGGCTCACCTCCAGGTAAAGCAGCATATGTTTAATTTATTCAGTTAGATAGACAGGAAGTTGCTGCAAGTTTAGGAAAATGGGATTTAGGTTTGTTTGGGTCAAGAATATGGCTGTTTTAACCTTAAATATGCACCTGATCCTGACTAAATTTGTAAAATGTAGAACTTTGATATGCCATTTCAGACTCAGACATGACATTTGTGATTCTAACATACCTTTGGTGACTTGGACATGACATCTATGTCTTGGACATGACATCTATGTCTTGGACATGACCTTGGTGACTTGGGCATGACCTTTGCAACCCTGAAATTAATGTGGCAACTAGCAGAAAATCTTAGTAGACATGGAATTTGTGACTCTGGCATGGACTTTATGAATTGTACATGGTTTGGTGATGTGACATGACTTTGATAAATACTTATTATGAATATAGTGAATGCAGGGTCAGTTGAAGACAAAAAGTCATGTTTTTCTATTTATCTGTATTAATGCCGTCGAGATTTCACAATTAGTTTTGGATTTGAAACTCAAACCAAATCGTACCGTACTGCACTCAAGCCAGTTCCCCCAGAGCTAATGGAGAGGGAATGTATTCTGTGTAGCAGTGATGATAACGTTTTGAGGTATTCGAGTCACGTCCTCTCATTATCCAGGTCCCTGTGGTTCAGAAACATGCATGCTTTTATGTCTCTGTCTCCTACTTACTGAGATATGATCTTTTCCTGTTTATCTGTGGATAAATAAAGAGCAGCAGAACATGTCAAATATGACGAGGATGAGGGAAGATTAGTAACCGCCACGCCACATCTCTGTTATAATAACTGGTGAGATAACACATTCAAAAATAATGATGGTGATGTCATTAAGATTATCACTCCAAACAAAAACACATTATTTTATCCCTGAAATTTCACCATGAAGAAATGAAATGAAGCCTGTTTATGTATGCCCAGCATCAGATGAACAAAACACAATCAAGTGAAAAAGGAATCAACCAGTACCAGAGAGTCCTGTCATACTCACCACATAATTAACATAAACACTGCATTCATTCACTTAGTATTTGTCACTTTTACTTTGCTGATTTTTTTAATAATTGACATTTAGTTATCATCAATGAAACACAAAACTTCCTGTGAATGAGTTACTTTAAAAGCCTACCAGGAGACGGAGCAATTATGCCCTTTGAGCCATTGAAATGCTTTTAACATAAAATTTGTGCATGAAATATAGGCCTCATTGAAAGTAGCTTAACATTCATTGAAAGAACAGCAAACAGTATATGTTAAACATTGAAACCCAGAGCAACAGAACATTATTCTGGATTTATCAAGACAGCAGGAGGAAAAGTTGAGTTTTGAGTGCTGAGCAAGTAAAACTAGATACAGATGAGAAAACATGGAAGCTTCTTGTGAAGTATATTTGGAAAACTTGAAATAAGCCTGGCTTATTCTTTTTAAAATACCCAATAAACGTATCTAGAGTCCGTTAAATGACCTTCTACTTATGAAGAGAGATGACTGTAAAACATATATATTTCTTTCACAGTGAACACAGGTCAAGGTTAGTTTGAATTCATGTTGGTTACAGTAGATTTGAACAGTGACAGACAAACATCCAAATAGTCTCTGTTCCAAACATTATTTTCTCCAAAATTGGAAGGCAAGGGAGAGGCAGAGATAGGCAAAGGGTGAGTCAGATCTCTGTGGAATGAGACCATGCAGCTGTGTGTGTGTGTGTGTGTGTGTGTGTGTGTGTGTGTGTGTGTGTGTGTGTGTGTGTTCTGTACCCGTGGGAGGACACAGCAGAATGATATTCACTGTTGAAATGATCAGTTTTTGTGGTTCTAGCACTGATAATAAAGTCTGTTCAGACGATTCCCTGCAGCATTTTGAGACATCGAATGGTTCTGTGAATGAAGATCTGTGCAGGGTGAAAGAGAAAAAGCATGGCATAAAAACCATGACTGTGGTGTGAGTGTTGGATGACATGTAGCTTTGTGTTCATCAGTCATCAGTAGTCAAGTATCAGTTATTTAATTGCACATTTGAGAAAGATCTGATTTTGTTTTAACATCACAATAGATTAATTTAAGCAGAATTTACACTGTTTTTTATGCTGCCTTGAGGCATTTTGCATGTTCAATCAGTGGTTTCTTATTGACTTGAAATAGAATCTCGGTGTCCTCTTGTGTGCACAGAGCAGCAACTAACCACTCTAGATAAAAACAAATGCTGTTTTAATGAGCTTAAAACAGGGATAGAATTCTATAATTTGTGTAAAATAAGGTGGAGTTGAATGCATAAAAGCAAGTAAAATACAGCATTTTAAAAGAAGTGCAACAATGCAGCAATGAATAGCTAGTCATAGCTAGTTAAAGGCTAAAATGAAGAGATACATTTTTAAGTTTCTTTTAAAAATATTTAGTGAAATGGCTTCCCTGATGTCTCTAGGTGGTGTGTTCCATAGCTTTTGGCCTAATTGACAAAATCTGCATCCCAGATTTTCATTCAACTGTTTCTGGGAACCTCCAATAAACCAGCAGCGGATGATTGCAGTGCTCTTGAAGGAAAGTAGTGAATAAGGGAGTTAACAACCCCCGTACTGGGCATAGATTATGCAAGTGCTGCTGCTTGGCTGATGCAAATGGGTGTGGTGAAAAGGATGTCAGTTCAAAAGATAATGCCTTATCTGACAAGGCAGGTATTTTAGGGATGTATGCAGTATTAAGGCACATCATCACCTTAGAGTTATCCAGTGCAAATTGAATGATGAACAAAGTGTGGACATATATCCCCCATATATCTTGCTGATCACAGGGCCAATAAGAACGCTGTCTTATGCATGAGAATATATCAATACCAATAGGCTGTATTGGTTCCAAAGGCATATCGCATACAGCGTCTACAACCAAAGCTTGGTCCTACTGAGGGACCATAGTTTCTATGCAACAGTCTCTTATGTAGTACACCACATAAAATGTACCACCAGAGGATGAGAGCCACCGGACTTTCACTCAGATCCCACAAGGATACGAAAAACATTTGTTTTCTCACACCAGGCCTCGAATAAATGCCACTGTGGCTGTATACGGCCAGTTTGTTATAGGCAATCATTAGGAGCCAGGCCCACAGGTCCCAGATTTTCGGGCACAGGTGCCATAATTGCCCTTGTACTTGAGATAGCAGGTGACTGCACACAGGGAGGCACCAGGGTCTCCTGCTCAGCAGAGTCACGATTTTGAACCACGTGCCTTTGAGGGGTGGTCAGAATCATAGACAATCCCGTGCGTTCAAGTATGAAAGACGTATAGGAGTTTTCACAGTCACTGATGGGTAAACGCAATCCTAACCAAGAGGCATGCCTCCTCGCTGCACACCAGAACATATCCCGACAGCAGACCCATATCGTAAAAATGCCCCAGTGACAGAAACACAGCATACACCCCCAGTCCCATTTGGACGCGTCTATGGTGACCACAACAGTCAGTCTCTCCACGGGAGCAGAGTGCATGATAGAATGACTCGTACCCTCTTGTTTTTCCAATGAGAGAACATCTGTAGAAGCCACTATTTCCTTGCCACTGTCACTAAGTGCTTGCTCATGATGGAACTTGTTGGGTCTCTGTAAATTATATTACAGAGAGTGGTCTAGCCTTGCTCTACATGAAAAGTCCAATGAGATCTCTTCTTTTGGCGAAAATTGAAATTGAACATTTTCATGTGGGATCAGTCCTAAGAGAGCGGCTGCTTTACACTGTAAATGCTGAGCTGTCACATTGTAATGTTAGGCACAGATGGATCAATCACAAAAGGCTAAACAAAAAACCCTGTGCTTAATAAAGTTACTATAAAGTACTATTATAATAAAGTACTATTTGTACAATATCATGATATGTAGTACCTTCCTCTCTTACACACATAATGCTGCATCTAACCTAGCTAACAGCTGCAATAAATAACTTATTTTTACTTACTTGTGCAATAACAACTCATGCATTAACTTTAGCTGCACTGAGTTGTGATTACCTACCTGCTGCTTCTGCTGCACCATTGCTCAAATACCATCTTCTTTTCTAATTAACTTTTGGCTTATATCAAATAGCAACCTCACGGTCCTCCACTGATTCATTGTAGGTTTAGGGGTTTAACTGGATGCTAATGTTGCAACCCCTTGGGCTGCACCCTCCTGGTCTAGAGGCCGCATCCGGAGTGTTCTCATTTAAATTTCATATTTGTGTCTAAGAAGAGTAGGATATTTTGGGTCTAATACAGAATTAAATGCAGTTTCTAATTACAGCATGAATTAAATTAGCCTGTGTGTGTTTGTTTACTGTCTAATGAAAAACATGTCTAATTTCATTCAAAATATGGCTTGTTATGTCCCATGAGTGTAGCCTACTGTGAAATAAAGTGCAACCACAAGTAAACACCACAAAGTAAGTGGTATTCAGTCGTTTTGGGTTAAGTCTGTATGGTTAAGGGTTTTTTTATGTTTTCAGTTTTGCAGTTTTTTCCACGCAATGTTAAAGAGACGTGTCATCCAAGACAGCCCCTCCACACCCAAAGCTTTTAGCATTTCTCTTATCAATCCCTGGGGCTTTGCCACTGTGGAGTTGTTTGACGAGTCGGATTTAGGAGTTCCTCAAAGTGTTCCTTCCACCGCCCAATTACCTCCCCAGTTGAGGTCAAGAGGGTCCCATACTTACTGTACACAGCTTGGACTGTTCCCCGCTTCCCCCTCCTGAGACAGTTCTCCAGAAGCACTTTGGTGCCGACCAAAAGTCCTTCTCCATGTCTTCTCCAAACTTCTCCCACACCCGCTGCTTTGCATCTGCCATAGCAGACGTGTTGAGTTTTATTTCCCCTACAAATAATTAAGAGGCATGCCTCTTGGTTAGGATTGCATTTACCCATCAGTGACTGTGAAAACTCCTATACGTCTTTCATACTTGAACGCACAGGATTGTCTATGATTCTGACCACCCCTCAAAGGCACGTGGTTCACGAAAATCGTGATTACTACCCTTTTTCCTACCGTTTGATGTCAGATTGTGTTGTTGCCCTGGAAACACAAATGTTACATATATTCTAACTCTCTCTTTGTATTTTAACCTCATAGACGCAGTGAGTCAGCATCTCGTCCTCACTCATGGCACTCAACGAAGCTCACTGAAGGCCAGCAGGAAGAGGACCATGGAGGGATGGACACGATGAGCAGTGCCTGGCATCCTAGCTACCATGCCAGGTCAGTGTTTTCTCTGTCCCCCATTTGTATTCAATTGTTCAATAGCCAGTTAGCAGTTGTTTTACATAGGGACATTATTTAAATTTTTTAACTATTCAAAATAAAGACAAAAACCCTGGAAGATGCAGTGCACAACCAAACGAATCCATCTTCTTTTTTGTGGTGATACTGGTGTTTTTCTGCATTTCTGCCATTATAATTATATATATCAAAGTGGATGTCATAACAGGAATTCTGCCAGTAATAATAGCAACAGGATTATTAACAATAATTGTAGCAGAGGGTGTCGAGCAGGAACACGGTAGCAGGGGACTCGTAACCACAGATCCAGACTCCACAGCTCCAGAGCCAGAAACATCTGCAGGAAGTGACAGGAGGAGAGAGGAGAGGGACGAGAAAGCACAAGACTACGTGAAAGGGAAGAAGTCGAGTTAGTAACATGCAATAATGGGATGAGGTTGCATACAGAGGGAGAGAAAGAAGAGGAGAGAGGAGCTCAGTGCATGATGGGAAATCCCCCCGGCAGTCTAGGCCTATAGCAGCATAACTAAGGGATGGTTCAGGACTAACCTGAGCCAGCCCTAACTATAAGCTTTATCAAAGAGGAAAGTCTTAAGCCTACTCTTAAATGTGGAGATGGTGTCTGCCTCCTGAACCCAAACTGGAACCTGGTTCCACAGGAGAGGAGCTTGATAGCTGAACGCTCTGGCTCCTAGTCTACTTTTGGAGACTCTAGGAACCACAAGTAACCCTGCATTCTGGGAGCGCAGTGCTCTGGTGGGGTAGTAAGGTACTATGAGCTCTTTAAGATAAGATGGTGCCTGACCATTAAGAACTTTGTAGGTGAGAAGAAGGATTTTAAATTCTATTCTGGATTTTGCAGGAAGCCAATGCAAAGAAGCTAAGACAGAAGAAATATGATCTCTTTTCCTGGTTCCTGTCAGAACACGTGCTGCAGCATTCTGGATCAACTGAAGAGTCTTAATGGACTTTTTCAAGCAGCCTGATAATAAGGAATTGCAGTAATCCAGCCTAGAAGTAACAAATGCATGGACTAGTTTTTCTGCATCATTTTTAGACAGGATGTTCCTGATTTTTGCAATATTACGTAAAAAAGGCGGTCCTTGAAATTTGCTTAATGTGAGACTTAAACGCCAGTTCCTGATCAAAGATAACCAAGATTCCTCACAGTGGTGCTGGAGGCCAAGGCAATGCCATCAAGGGAAACTATATCTTTAGATAATGCGTCATGGAGGTGCCTGGGCCCCAGAACAATAACATTAGAAAATCACAGGTCATCCAGGTTAAAACATCCTGAAGGCACATTTGAAGTTTAGCAAACTGATGAGTTTCATCTGGCTTGATCGATAGATATAACTGAGTATCATCTGCATAACAATGAAAGTTTATGGAATGTTTCCTGTTAATATTGCCTAAAGGAAGAATATATAAAGTGAAGTGGATTGGTCGGAGCACAGATCCTTGTGGAACTCCATGTCTAACTATGGCGTGCATGGAGGACTCATCGTTAACATGTACAAACTGAAATCGATCTGATAAATAGGACTTAAACCAGCATAGAGTGGTTCCTTTAATACCAATTAAATGTTCCAGTCTCTGCAATAGAATCTGATGGTCAATGGTATCAAAAGCAGCACTAAGATCTAATAAAACCAGTCCAGAGACAAGTCCTTTGTCTGATGCAATTAGTAATTTTCACCAGTGCTGTCTCTGTGCTATGATGAGCTCTAAATCCTGACTGAAAATCCTCAAATAAACTATTGCTCTGTAGAAAGTCACACAGCTGTTTAGCAACTGCTTTCTCCAGAAACTTAGAGAGAAATGGAAGGTTAGATATAGGTCTATAGTTGGCTAAAACTTCCGGATCAAGATTGGGCTTTTTCAGAAGAGGTTTAATTACAGCTACTTTAAAGTACTGTGGTACATAGCCTGTTGATAGCGATGGATTGATCATATCTAGTATAGAAGTGCTGACTAAGGGTAAAACTTATTTAAGCAGCCTAGTTGAGATGGGGTCTAAGAGGCAGGTTGATGGTTTAGATTAAGAAAATTATTGAAGTTAGTTGGTAAAGATTGAGGGAAGCAAAGCAGTCTAAACATATACCTGGTTTTATAGCTGTTTCTAAAGTTCCTGAATTTGGAGATAAGTCAGTGCCAGTTGAGGGCAGGTCTTGGTGAATTTTATTTCTAAAAGTTAGAATTTTATCATTAAAGAAGCTCATGAAATCGTTACTACTGAGAGCTATGGGAATTCTTGGCTTAATAGAGCTGTGACTCTCTGTCAGCCTGGCTACAGTGCTGAAAAGAAACCTGAGGTTGTTCCTATTTTCCTCTATTAATGACGAGTAGTACGCTGCTCTGGCATTACGGAGGGCCTTCCTATAAATTTTAAGACTATCTTGCCAAATTAAACGAGAATTTTCCATTTTGGTGGAACGCCAATTCCTCTCAAGTTTCCGCGATATTTGCTTTAATTTGCGAGTTTCAGTATTATACCATGGAGCTAACCGTCTTTCTTTTATTTATTGTTTTAGAGGGGCAACAGAGTTGAGTGTCATTCGCAGTTAGCCTCAGGACTATCAACAAGATGATCGATTTGGGAGGGACTGAAATTAGCATCCTCCGTTACTTTGTGACTTGATAATGAATTTAGAACTGATGAATTGCATCCTTAATGTTAGCTACAGCACTATCAGACAGACATCTTGTATAAAAAAAATTTCCCAATGGTGTGTAGTTCAGCAATATAAACTCAAACAGTGGTCAGATAAAGAGGGATTCTGTGGGAACACTATTAAATGTTCAATTTCAATACCATATACTAGAACAAGGTCGAGGGTGTGGTTAAAACAGTGAACACTAGTAATAGTTCATGAACACTCTGAGAGAAGCCAATGGAATCTAAAAGAGAGTTAAACGCAGTACTGAAGCTGTCATTCTCAACGTCCACATGAATATTAAAATCCCCTACAATAATAACTTTAAGGGCTAAAGTTGACAAAAACTCAAATGCAAATGCAAATTCAGATAAGAATTCAGAGTATGGGCCAGGTGCTCGGTACACTATAACAAATAGAACTGGTTGCAGTGATTTCCTACTTGGGTGTGAAAGACTAACAACTCAAGGCTTTCACATGAGTTATAGTTTAGTTTAGGTTTAGAGCTGATTAGTAGGGTAGAGTCGAAGATAGCTGCAACTCCACCTCCTCGGCCTGTGCCTTGAGGAATGTGAGTATTAACATGACTGGGAGGGGTGGATTCATTTAGGCTAACATATTCTCCATCACCCAGCCAGGTTTCAGTAAGACAAAATAAATCATAATCTATATTAGTTAATTTACTAGTACACTTTTAGAAGAGAAAGATCTCCACATTTAATTCTCCTATTCTTTTGCACTATTGCTCTTGTGGTTTTAATTTTTATGAGTTTTTTATACACAGCTCCTTTTCTGTTTGCCTTTGATTTAAATAATTTCAATGGTCGGGGGACAGACACCGTCACTATAGGGTTTTCACTAACTCCTGAAATGGAGGAGCAGAGAAGTGTGTTAGACTGCGACTCTGCGTACAGTTTTGGGTGGGTAACTGCTGAAATAGAAGGGCAGAGAAGTGTGTTAGACTGCGACTCTGCCTCCTGGTCTCAACTCTGGGTTGTCATGGATTTGGTCCACTAACAAACTTGGCTAGATTTCTAGAAATGACAGCTGCTCCTTTCCAAGTGGGATGGATGCCGTCTCTCCGAATCAGACCAGGTCTACCCCAGAAAGTCTGCCAGTGATCTACAAAGCCCAACATGTTAGTGTTGTGGATTGGTATGCAGTGATATGTTTACAGGGAGTAGAGAAGGGGGCTCAGCACGTAGCCTTGTGGAACCCCTGTTCGGACTAACAAGGTGGGGGTCCATCCTCACTGTCACCGGCCAGTCTGTTAATGATTTGGACAAAGTCCTTTGTCCAAATCCAGATGTTTGAAGTGTTTGAAGGCTAGATGATGGTTATTAATGCAGAGCTGTAATCTATACACAACAGCCATGCATATGCTCCACATTGTTCTAGTCCTTATAATTGGTGATGTGCTGTGTACCTTGCCATATGGGACGTGGGTCTGAGTTGTTGAAGAGATTCTCAATACTCTGCTTGTAGTCTGCTTTGGCATCTCTGATGCCCCTCTTCATGTTAGACCTGGCCGCGCTGTACAGCTCTTTGTTTCCAGACCAGAGAGCCATGTTGCGGTCCTTTTAGTGCGTTTTGTGGTAGTGACATTGTCTACACAGCTTTTTATGTAAAACAGTACAGTTGAAGTGTAGGTGTTGATGTGTTAATAAGAGGTCAGGGGTTAACAAGAGGTGGTCTGATGGGCGAGGTAGGGAAAAAAGTGTTTTTATCCATGTTTAATGTTGCTATAGACCGGGTCAAGTGTGTTTTTCCCCTTGTTGCACATGTTGATAGAATTTTGGGAGGACAGTCTTTGTAATCACTTGGTTAAAATAGCTTGCTATTATAAAATCTCCATCAGGATGGGCACTTTGTTGTTTGCTAATGGCGGTTACCCCAGTGATATGTATGTAGCAGTAACTATGGCAACTGTTCCCTCAATAATAGAAAGGGCCACATTTTATTGATAAATATTCCAAGTGTAGTGACTATCAATGACATTTACTTTTGTGCACCAGTTATTGTTTGTGTATATACAGTAGGGGTGTGCATTTTCACTGGACTCAGGATTCGATTTGATTTCGATTATCAGGTCAATGATTCCATTCGATTTGACATCTCGATGCATCATGATGTATCACCTCAAGAGTGGGAATTTCTAGGCACCTCATTACATTATGAGCCTATAATGCAATTGTAAAACGAGTTAGATGAAGATGTATTTTTCTCACTGTTTGACTACTTGTTACTTTTAAAGCAAAGTATTTTTAACAATCCAAACAAGTAAGCAGTAATGAAATTCAGATATATAATGTTACTTCATATACAGTAAATGTAGCTAACATGGCAAAGCATTTTTACATTATTACAGCATTATTACTGACCTCTGCTGCTGCTATTTTTATTTCTGATGCTGCTTTTATTATTATCCAATTTCGCATTGCGATGCATCTGAAAATCAATTATTTTCCACACCCCTAAAACACAGAGTCCTCCTCTGCTCTTACCGGAGTCGTATTGGTGTTCTGCACAGCATGCTAGCCTGAAAGCCTGCTCCAGAATAGCTGTTTTTTCTGTAAAAATATAAATGTAAATGTAAATGTGGTAAGTTCCAACTCTTCCATTTTGTTGGCAAGTGATCTTGCATTGGTAATGAAAAAACTTGGCAGCGGAGGTTTGTGCGGGTCTTTCCCTAACCTAGCATGTATCCCAGCTCAGAAGCCTCGCTTTTGTTTCCTCTCTCTACGTCAGAGGCCTCAGGTATCTGGCGAGCTCTGTGGGAATGTTGGAGCCATAATTCTCATTGTTAAAAACAGAACCACTGAACGCTCTGATTAAGCAGCGCCGGTCTAAGTGCGCTGCCATCTTAAGTAAAACAGTTCTGAGGTCTGTTTGATTAAAATCACCGGCTACAATAAAAAGATCCAGTCGGTCCAGTCCCTGCACTGGAATGTTGGTTAGTGAATTTCTGTCATAAGTAAAAAACAATACGGCACTGCACAAGGATATTATCTTTGGAGAAAATAAGACAAGCATGTCATTTGCAGCCTCACAGTTTTCCTGAGGAATTGATTGACAGTGGATTTGATATATATATAACATAATGACCCGACCCAAACACAATGTTTGTCTAAGCCAATAATGGATACTGTTACACAAACCAGTGTGAGCGTGCGTTAATGCACGTGTGTGGATGGGGTATTGACGTCGATGCCTGCTAAAAGGGGCATTCCTGATGCCCACCCACACCCCACACACAGATACTCTTTTCATGTCCTGTTAATAAAGTTGGGATCTGAATAAAAAGATCTCAGTAAAAAGTGTCAATTTAATATAACAGGAATTAAGCATGAGAAGAGAAAGTAAACAGAGATGGACAGTACATCTGACAGAAAGAGACACTGACACAGAAGTTAGACTCCGAGAAGTTGCTGACACAGAAAAGAGAAATACAGGCAGAGACTGTCCTCTTTTCCAGAGCAGTAATTGCATTGTGTTCAGTTGAAGGACTTGATGGGTCAAACTGTGACGTAGACACACAAGCACAAACACACATTTACATTCCAATGAGTTATCTACAGTGAGGTAACATCAGATTCAGCAACTCACCAACTTTACAATCAACGAAACAACTACAACCTTTCAGAAATTCACCTGGTTACGTAAATGTTCTGGCAAAATAACATGTCTAATGTCTGAATAAAGAGATACAATACAGAGATCACAACAGCAATCTGACAAGGCTGGACCCAAGGGTGTCACTTTGTGTTGAAAAGTGGTGGGGACATAGGGGCTCAGATTAGGGGTGTGAAGACACACTGTAATATTAGGTTCACGAGAATGAGACGAAAAGATCCTTAAAAAATATTTTAAAGATAACCTCAATGCCGAGATATATAAGCGGGTGATCTGTGGGGACCTCCCCCTGGAAATTTTGATCATTAAACACTTCATTTTCTGAATTCTGGTGAAAGTTTCTGCACCAAATTAGGGTGGAAATGTTTTTATTTATGTAGAAGGAAACAAAATTCTGATGGCTAATGACATTTCGAAATATATAAATATAACAGAATATAATGGAGTGCAGCTCTCAGGCTTTCTGTTGCTTTCAGATCTGTTTCTCCTGTATATCAGCTTTACTGCTGAGACAACACATATGTAAGCATGATTTAGTCTTCTCTCCTCTTTTGTCATGTTCAAAGGGAGAGAACTGAAAACTTGGCCATAAAGAAACTGTGTCAAGATGTTGTTAAAGTTACTAATTGGTGCATACACACGTTTTTGGGTCACTTTATAATCAGTAGCTTGGTTTTTTTTTTTTGCTCAAGTTCCTTTTTTGGAAATGCACATTTATTTCTTCTATAATTTAATGGCTTTGCATGTGTTCTTAATGTGCAAATAAACCTTTCTAAAGATTTTTAACTGCAAGCTATATATTCAGAACATTTTTTTTAAGTTGTGGGGGAAAATCAGCCATTTCAAAAAAGTGATGGGGACATGTCCCCAGTGTCCCCAGTGTAAATGACACCTATGGCTATTTCTGTAACACGTCAATACGTCCAAAGTCTGAATAGAATGTTTTTAGATTAATGTGACTGCATTGTAAAAAGCACTGACTTAAATTGTTTACTTAATTATTTCCTCTTATGCACAAAGAAAATAAAACCTGCTTAATAAAGTAGGAACCTCTCATGTTAGATCTGTCATATATATAAATTATTTCTAGAAGAGAAGAAATAAAAACCCTAATACAACCACAACAATAAGCAGACCGGCACTCCTGTTTTATTTCATTCATTGCCTTCTGCATGGATAACATTATAAATATCTAGGAAACATACATACCAAGTTAATGTCGTTTCATATATTTGTGCACTGTCACACAGAGCTAATGATGAAACTGATAGGTAAATGCATTAGAAGTGTTGTGGTTGTGCAAACAGGGTAAACAGTAACATGAGGAATAGGACCCAAATGTAGACTGCAGAGGCAGAGCTGTTGCGGAACAGTGATTTATTACACAGTCATTGAACAAAAGGCGTATGGGATAGTCAGGAAGGCACAGATCACAACCAGAAAAGGCAGTCCGAATCAGACAAACAACTCCAACAGGGAGCAGGCAAAATCCTAAGTCAATGAAACAGTTAATGTCCAAGAAAACAAGGTAAAGATCTGAAAAAACAAAGGGAAGACAAAACACTAGGAATGGCTATGCCGCTTGACAGATGGGACTAAGACGAAGTGGCAAGGAGACACACGGACTAAAAACACTAGTGAATGGAAGATAACTAGACACAAGTGAAACTAATCATGGCAAGGAAGACAATCAAAACTGGTGGGATACAAAGGCAGGAAGTAAAGTGAGGGGAGAGGTAAGTATTACAAAATAAAACAGGAAATGACTAAAACCTGTAACCATAACAAGAAGATTCACTGTGACCCTGTACATAGGCATGTTCTATGGGCACCCATGGCTATTCTTTCTAGTATCTTTGACAGATGTGACGAGCTGGCTGTGAGGGCCCTGTATACTACTACTACTACTACTACTTAGTATCAATTAGGAAATTTTACCATGCTAACACATCAAACTGAGATGCTGAATATAGTAAATCTTACCATTCAAACATCAGCATTGTGTAGCAAGCTGATTTGAGCTTTAAGCTCCATTGTCTAAGATTGGTCTGTGTGATGATTGAGCCACATTTCCATCCCCAAAGCATCTATCTGAGCCTCCTAGATAACAAATAAATATTATCTCTTTCAGTGCCTCGACTACAGACCTGTCTGGTGGGTTTGACTCTAGCAGCAGCTACCTGAGGAAGAGTCCGGACCAGTACAGCTCTAGGGGCAGCATGGAGAGCCTGGACCCTAGTCAGTCCACCCAGCTTCACTCCGGAGCTCAGCACCACCGCCCACTGGCCAACCCCACCTACAGCGGACCCCACCCCGCCTATTCCTCCTGCCACCAGCTGTCCTCTGCCAGGTTCATACAAACAAACACTTGAGCAGTTACTGTCTGAAAGTTTGTGAAGTACAGAGGCAGGTTCTGGATGTGTCTAACCTAGTTTGATCACAAAGACTGGAAGCAGGTGAAAGCCTAGCTGTTCTGTTGTACAGAAATAAAAATGTAAAAAGGAGACATTGTGGTTGTAGTAGCAGTTAGCATTGCAGCTATTTATTGACCGACAGCGGCTGGGTGTCCTGGTAACATGCAGGATTTCAAAAGACCTCTGTCCTAAATCTTCTGTGCAGCACCAACCAAGCCTAAACAGTGTTTCCCATTTTCACCAACGTGCCCACAAAAAACTAGAAGAGGGAGAACAGAAGGAGCAATCAAGTCTTAAGTAGTAATTTGACAAACCAGGGAATCTCACCCTCCCGATGCTTGATCCATCCATCCATCCATCGTCAACCGCTTATCCTGTGTACAGGGTCGCAGGGGGCTGGAGCCAATCGCAGCTTACATTGGGCGAAAGGCGGGGTACCTGGACAGGTTGCTAGTCCATCGCAGGGCCCGATGCATGATGAATCAAACAAATATCGCTTGACTAGCCATTTGATAGAGTTTGTCCATCACAGCTATAAATATCTCAACATCTCAAATTAAATTTCTTTTCGTGTTCTAGGTCCTCCAACAGCATTGACCACCTCCACAGCAAACGAGACTCCGCCTACTCCTCCTTCTCCACTAGCTCTAGTATTCCAGAGTACCATGCCTCCACCCCCTCCTTCAGCCCAGAGCGCTGCTATTCACTGGAGACCGTCTCTCAGAGAGGAGGAGGAAGTGGAGAGATGCAGCAGGCTGACATACGTTACATCCAGACTGTTTACAACACCCAGCAGGGCTTATCTCAAAGGCATGAGCTGAGCTCCACCTCCTCTGCAGTGCTATGCAACAGCGATTCCAAAGGCGATGTAGGGATGAGGCCGGACCTAAGCGATCTGCAAGGTAAAATTTCTGTTTCAGGAATGATATTCTGGTAGTGTAATTTGATGTGTGATCATTGTTTTTCTTTGTACTATTGGTTCCAGGTTCAATGGGCAGGGTCTTTTGCCCAGGCAGCAGTTGCAGTAGCGGCAGTGGCAGCGGTGTTGGTGTACCAGTTTCAAACAGACACAGCGTGGGTCCTATATGGGGCCCGGCAGCCAGCCGCAGCTCCTATGAAAGCCTAAAGGGGGCACCAGCTCCTCCAAGGCGCAGCGACAGCTATGCAGCCATCAGGAACCACGAGAGACCAAACTCCTGGTCCAGTCTAGAGCACGGCCGCTCACTACGGTGAGTAGGGTCTGTGGAATCAGGGTGAATATTGATTCTCATACAAAAATAGACCCAGATGTGACAGCGATAATGGTGATGAGGATATGGTACAGTCAAGAGCACAAAGTCTGCCACACTTTCAGTCTAGCTTGTGTTCCCAAATGTGTTTTACTTTTGTTTAAAGGTACAATATGTAATTCCTGGTCACATGCTCCAAACAAATGGGAGGTAGCATTTCACCACCTCCTCCTCCTCAGCCAGGCTACTCTCTAAGCCATTCTGCCCCTCTGATCACTTTCTAATCACACATAGAGCTTATATTTAAAATAACTGCATAAATTAAGCATTTTATGTCATCCTGGATTAGCAGGCGTCGCTCCTGCTGAAGTTAAAATGATCATTCCCTTGTCTGATGATCTAGTGTGAGGAGCTTCTCTCCTGTCTGTGTGTGTCTGCTTCTCTCTGTTTAGACCGACAAATATATGGAATAAGCACGCAACTTGCTACTAAATCCTCCTCCACCTCCACCACCCACAAACCTGCCGATACCGTTGCTGCCTTCTTCACAGGAAAAATGGTGGCTATAACAATTTTCTAAATCACTCAAAATCAACCTGTCTACTCCTGCTCCGGTCAGCTCCTACTCTGTGAGCACGGCACAAGAAAACCTACCATGTAGCTACCTTATACATGTCTCTCTCCATCTTCCTTGGGAAATGGCGCAAAAGGCTTGACACCAAGGCTAATATGTGGCAGTCCTACTACATCTTTTCCTCTGTCTTCCCAGGTCAATGGCACTTCACTCTCCTCGTTTACTCCTCTCACGAAGAGTGAAGTATAAGAACTCCTGACCCGTAGACGTCCCAATACATGCCCACTGGACCCAATTCCTACCAGTCTCCTTCAAGCCATATCTCCTACCACGGTGCTGGCAATCAGTCATGTGATAAATTACTTCTCTGGCTTCAGGGACCTTTCCAACCACTTTCAAAAGGGCTTGGGTTACACCTTTGCCTTTACCTTTCGACACGCCCTCATAAAATGCGATGGAAAAACAATGAGCTGCAGCACACACCTCTCCCCTCCCTGCCAAACACTAGCTACCCTCCAGGCAGTCAATGGACATAAAGTTGTTACTGTGATGTAGAGACAGAGCTCAGTTAAAACTTTATGGATGAAAAAAAAAACTTTTGTTACAGATTAATAACTCACCACTCTGAAACTCTTGCTCCAGTCTATGTTGCCAAGCTGGTCAACAACATGTACAGCTGAATTGAAGCTGTTTATGGGCTTCTCACTGACCCGCCCTTCTCTGCTTCTGATTGGCTAGTAGTCCTTAACTAGGAACTGCGCATGTGCAACTCCCAACAAAGATCATTTAGAGACAAGATGTATCACTCCATAGCTAAAACGAAGCGTTCAACACACAGGTTGAAAAGAGGAGCTGCAGCAATGTGCAGTATGACAAAAAATATGGTGTTTTTAGAAAATTAAACCTTGTAAACCTGTTCTGGTTACAACCCCTAAATTAGATTATGAACCTGAACATGAGCATAATACAACATCTTTAATAGTGGTCACTCTACTGAAACGGCTCTTTTGTCTGTGACAGAAGCCCTAAGGTCACAAAGCTGCAGCCCTGACCTATCAACTGCCTTTGACACAGTAAATCACTGGATCCACAGGGCATCTCATGCAAAGCACTCCTGTGATTCGAATCCTACCTCTCAGGGAGTTTCTACAATGTTCTGCGGCAAGGACAATTATCTTCCTCCCACTGCCTCTCCTCAGGGGTGCCCCAAGGCTTGGCGCTAGGGCTCTTTCTCTTCTCAGTTTACACCACCTCCCTGGTGCCGATCATTCGCTCGCATGGCTTCTCTTACCACTGCTATGGAGACAATACTCAACTCTACCTATCCTTCCCAACAAACGACCCCACTGTCTCGGCGCAGATCACAGACTGTCTCCCGGACATATCCGCATGGATGAAGGCTTGTTACCTTCAACTAAACCTCGCTAAGACTGAACTCTTGGTAATTCCAGCCAAGCAGTCTTTCTACAAATTGACTCCTCAACCATCACTCCAACCAAGGTAGTGAGAAACTTGGGTCGTGCCGAGACAAATCAGGCCCTACCTCACTCAGTATGCTACCCACTCCAATTAGGTCTTCAGCTTGTGCGGTGAAACCCCTACAAATGGTTCAGAACGCAGCAGTGCATCTGTTTTTTGATCAGCCCAAAAGGACTCATGTCACTCCATTACTCAGTGACCTCCACTGGCTACCCATGGCCTCAAATCAAATTCAAGTCACTAATTCTGCATACAGAGTGACTACTGGGTCTGCACCCATGTACCTAAACTCCATGAGAAAAGTTTACTTTCCTTCTCGGCCACTACAATCCTCCAACGAATGCCACCTGGCTCTGCCATCCCTACACACAGAGCAGGGGCGTCCCTCTGTAACTTCAGGAAGCTCTTGAAAACTCATCTCTTCCAAGAACACTTTCTCTTATAACACATCTAACCCCTAACCTCTAACATGCCATTCCTGTGCTTTTCTTCTTCTATCCCCAGACTGTTATCTTGTATTGATTGCACTTTTTTGGTGACTCTTACTTCTTTCCCTAGGTATTTATTCTATTTATGCAAAATGGGCTATTAGCTCTTACCAGTATGTATTGTGATTTGTAGATCTTGTGCTGTATTTGATGTTTTGTTGATGCTTTTATGTTGAAATATAATACCCTACAATAGGACATACCACAATGCCATACCCTACCCTATGATATTATACAATATGATACAGTATGCCATGATATAATACAGCACAATTTGCTGTGCTACAATACAACACATTGGGCAATACTGTATTGTGCAATACTGTATTTTCCAAAACAAGAGATATGTTATAATACAGTATATGTACAAAATGATAGAGTATGTTTAAAATTTTGTTGTGAAATATGTAACACAGCCCCGCGACCCTGTACACAGGATAAGCGGTTGACAATTGATGGATGGATGAATATGTAATACAGTATGTGTAAAATGAAATGTCATATACCCTAATCTAATTGCATCTGATCTAATGTGTTTTACTCAGGTCTTTACAGAAGGGTTCCTGGCATCACTCCAGTGGCCCTGTGGCCTCATGTGCAGGTATATTTTCATTCCCTTTAAATGATATTACTAATTTTAAGGACAAAATAGGATCCCACCTAACAAGGCAGTTAACCTAACATCATTACTGTGGTTCCAGCTAAAGGTTCGTACAGTGCTGAGGGTCAACTTCACACAGTTATAGAGAAAAGCCCAGAGAGCAGCCCCACCACAAAGCCCCGACAGGGTGGAAGTTTTCCCCAGCCCTCTTCCCCTACAGGACCAGCAGGCCCCAGCCCCCAGTCTGGTCGGCTCATTCTTCCCACCGATATGTACCCTGTCCCCCAGCCTGAGCCCCAGTATGCACAGATGCCCACCGTCAGCCCCAGGCCAGGCTCCTCCGGAGCCTACCCCGCTCTGGCAAAGGAGAGCAGCCGACAGCAGCACCAGGCCTTGCATGGCGTCGGAGGGAGAGAGGAAGGATCCACAGAGGCGCAGGGGGATGGAAGGATGATAGCTACAGAAAATGGATACCAAAATAACACTTCTTCCTCACCATACCCATATTCCTCTTCCTCAGCATCTGTCACACCACAGCTCAGGACTCAAGCACAAGAAGCAGACAGGTGATTTTATATCGATATTTCAGATAACAACTCTGTTTTTTTGTTTTGTCATCAACCACACCAGCTGACTGTAAAAAGTTTTAGTTATTTGGAGAGATTTTGTGCTACAGAGCTATAAAATTTTTCACATTGGTTTTTAATACTGTACGCAATCTTCTGCTTTTACCAGGCCTCAGCAGGATGAGTGTAACTTTGGACTCTACAGACCCCTCCTGAAAACTGCTGGAGGGGGAACCGAGAGACAGGCAGGGGCCCAAAGGCCCCAAAACCACCAGGGACCTCACGGTCAGAGCTTGCAAGGGTCCCATGTTCATACAAGCCAGGGACCCCACAGCCTAGTGTTCCAGGAACAGAACCAGGATTTCCATATTTCCCATATCCAGTCGACTCCTGGACTCAGGCCCCAATCCTCACAAGAGTGGAGGGAACCCTGTACACCTGTCCATTTGAGGGGAAGCAGGAGCAGGTACAGTATGGCAGGATGGCTGGTGTATTTTGAGATTTCAGAGTCTGTCTCTGTCTCTCTCACTTTGTGAACCTCCTCTGAGATGCAATCAGCAGCTCCACAAAAACATCTAAAAAATCGAATGAGTTATGTTTGTTTTCCACCAACAGGTAATTTGTGGCCCATTCTGCTGGCTATGTGAGGCTCCCAGCTGTAGAATTACTGTCTGCACTGAAAAACAAGTGGATGAAGAAACACTTGAGGACCTTTTCCTCTTCTTTTTAGAGAGCTCAGACTGTCACATGATATTGTTTGTGATACTGGGCTATACAAATAAACTTGACCTCATAGCATGATAAAGCAACTATTTAAACAGCAGTCCCTCGAGTCCTTCATAGGTCAGTCGTTCATCTGGTTAAAGTCCTGTAGCAGGTCAAAATCCTCCAACTGGTCAGAATCCTTTAACAACATAGACACTTCTGTTATTTTCAATGACACTGGCTTTGCAGAAAAGTCTTCTCCCATGAAGTTCCAATGAGCCTCATTTGCTCCTGGAGCAGAGGGCTTCAGCCAATGCAATGTCAAACCTAATACCTTTACCAGAAAATGGTTCACCTTTGGCTGCTAGCTGCTAGCCAGTCAAATCAGAAACAAATGGAGAGGATGTTGGTTTGACATTAACATAATGCTACTGGGCCCATCAACACAAACTCATATGTTTTTTTACCAGATAAAAAAATTCCATCTAGAAAAGCAGCTTTCTGACAGTGACTGGTTGGTTAGTTCATTTAATTGCTGGATATACTTAATGTACCCTTTTCTCTTACTTCTTGCCCTCCATTCTCTTCTCCTTCCTCCCTCTTTTCAGATCAATGGAACAGACCAGCATTGATTCAGAGCAAGGGGCGTCCTCCAAGCTCACCCAGTTCAACTCACCTGTTCAACCTCAGCCTCAGGCTCCACCTCCTTCTACCTCCCAGCCTTCTTTCCATCTCCTCAGTGACTCGTCAGCTCTTCAGTACCAGCACTGTGACCACAGAGAGCGGGACAAAGACAGAGAACACCCACTGACCCGCCTGGAGATCGCCCTTGCCGAGGTCCAGCAATGCGCGAGCCCCAACAGTGTCACCTCTGCGAGCAGCCATGGCAACAGTAGCTCTGGTGATGGCAGCCAGGGACCTGCCCGTAGCCTCTCTGTCCTGGAGAAGGTCAGTCGTTTCGAACGTCGGGAACGCACCGGAAAGCAGCGCAGTCAAAGCACCACCAACGTCCACAGCAAACCTACCCATCGGAGGGTAACTCAAACCAAACTTTACATTTGTGATCACCATGTTTTCTTTTGATGATTCAACAGAGAAAGTTTTCAAAATGACACAATGAGGGTCAGTCACACACTACTTAATACTGAAATGCATGGATATTTTGACTTAGCAGGCAAGATTTGCTGCATCACAAACTAAGCTAAATTTGACAATGTTGCTCATTGTTGTTGGTGACACTGCTTCACTGCTTTATGTTTTCTGATTTTGAATCAGATGTCTGAGAAAGGCCGCAGTGCCGCCTGTGGAGCAGATGACCTCAGAAACATGCTGGAGAGAAGCACCAATGGGACCAGAGCACACAGGACTCTGAGCTGCAAGGGAAGCAGCAGTGAACACATAAAATACAGGTAAACAGGGTTACGGGTACTTGATAAAACTATATATATAAATGTATAACTAAAAACGTGAACATTTTTGCAATGCCACAGTATTATCCCAATAAATGTATTTATATTGGTAACTGTATCACAATTTCAGCCTATATTCAATTTTGGCCAGTTTTATTTTGTTCCAAATTATTATATTACATACTTCTGTGTGATGTTCAGGACCCCAGCAGATCCCAGTTCAGCCCTCCAGAGGAGTCGCAGCAGCTTCCAGCTGGATGAATCCAGGGAGGGTGACACCAGCAAAGATTTCTCCTGGAGACAGGACATCCAAGAGATGCTGGGCTCCATGCAGGACACATCCTTCAACAGGTCAGAGTCCTTCAGCAGGTATTTAGGGGTTTAGGGTTAGAGTTAGGGGTTTAGGGCTATGTGTTTCTGGGGGCCGTCCCTCACTGATAACTATACAAACACACAACCTTATGATTGGAAACTGGATCATATTTTATGGAGAGAATATTTTCTGGTTTTCCCTCTGATGTCCTACAGCTGCTCCTCTACCTCATCTCTCCTTTTCAGATAGTTTACTTGTTGCTAACTGCTGCTAGCTGTGGTAAGCCGTGCCACTAGCAGTCCTATTACCTTTAAACTTTAAATAAAGCTTTATTAGTTTTATTAAGTTAAGCCTCCTCTTTCTGTAAACAGCAACACTCCCCTGGTGCTATGACATCCTAGTCCAGGCAAAGTCAGGTAGCGTTAATGGTACCGCTAGCTTCACTAACTGAACTGTTTACAGTTAGCCGTGCGGCTAGTGTTTACTTTAGCAACAATTAATGCTATCTCTCCATCAGGAAACAGTGTCTTTTACATGTACTCCATCTAAGATGAGAAACCTTTTTGCCTGTTTTTGTGGCTCCTTCTTTTTGTTTTCGCACATCTATGCGCATCTATGTGGCCCAGGACACATTCGCATGCACTGCTTGAAGAAATTCTGTCTCAGTGTGTCCTCAATGTGTCCTGGGTGCATTCACACCCGTACGCTTTCCACTTCAGCTCTCTCAATCAGATCATCAAAAAAGCATGGTAATAAAAGGTAAAAGGTGTAGACGGGACCATCCTGATGTTGGACATTTGTCTCTAATCAGATCTTATAGGGACTCTTTGAAAGATGCCCAGTCTAAAGTCCTGCGATCCACCTCCTTCAGACGAAGAGACCTCAGCTCCTCGACCAGCCCTCCGCCTCCTGCAGTTCCTTCTCCCATCTCCTCCTCCATCAGCCATCAGCCTCCGCCCGTCACTACCAAGCACCACAGCCTGGAGAAAAAAGGCCCAAAAACTATGCCAAAACCACAGGGCATTGTCATTACACCACAGTCTGCACCACTGGTCACCTCCCCTCACACCCCGAAGGAGCGGCATGTGGTTAGCCCAGAGATTCGAGGGCCAAGCCCCCCAGCGCTCCCCAAAGTCCCGCCTGTTGGACCTCCTGTTCTGATGCGGATCTGCGGCCGCAAGCGTCTTGGAGCAGACCAGAAGAAGCGCTCATACTCAGAGCCAGAGAACATGAATGAGGTCGGGATTTCTGATGACGAGACTGCTGACATCTTCAGGCGTGGAGGAGGTAAATAAAAAGCAGGGCCTTACACCCCTCTATAGACTCTCCCAATACCTGCCACGGGATCTCCAAATAATCAAGTCAATATTTTTGTGATTGAGATCAAAATGACTTGGGTCATACAGCACTTGTTAAATGCACACCAAACTAATGAAAATAAAGCAAATTAGTTTTGACATGACATCGTAGAAGTTATCGAAGACAAAAGCAAAACATATAAAGACATCATATAAAATGTAATGAAAAATTTGTGTTGTGGAGGAAAATGGCAGGCCAACAGCTGATTGATAAGATGGGATAC
This sequence comes from Micropterus salmoides, assembly GCF_014851395.1. Lineage (NCBI taxonomy): Eukaryota > Metazoa > Chordata > Actinopteri > Centrarchiformes > Centrarchidae > Micropterus > Micropterus salmoides. The sequence continues at coordinate 28,552,171 of NW_024041151.1, read as the reverse complement.
ATGTTTAATGCTTAGACAAGCAATGAGATAAATCTACTGCGTTGTTAGCCATTGTTTGTGTAAATTCATTTAAATTGTATATATATATGTATATATGTATACATACTATTAATGACGTGAAAAAATTAAATTAACAAATTAAATTTACATAAAATTTATATTATTCTAAATGTTTTTTAAAAAGCTCATAGCCCAGAAAAAACATCTGTTTGTGAAAAAGTTCCTTAGCCCAAAAAATGAGCTAGCTTGCTGGTGACGCAGAACCTGCCTTTTAGGAATTACTTTGAAAGGCTGAGCCAGCTGTGGCTCTGTGCTCACTAAGGCTTAGTTTTGTGAGAATCAGGCTGAGTATTGAAAAGTTTCAGTCTCATTCTGAGTTTAGAAATCTAATCATCATAATTGTGCTGGTACTTCATTATCCACCTCTAAGGATCTGCCTGGAAGCTGCTCATAAAACAAATTAGCTTGATAGTAATGTCAAAATTGTGATTGTTGGGCATCTATTATAGCACATCAAAAACATCTGTGCGTCTGAAACATGTGTATAAGTGTTTATGTTGCTAACCATGGGCTTTGACCATAATCTCCCTGTCTGTCAGAGACCAGCGTGGCAGACCGGCGGAAGATGTTCGAGCTTGCAGCAAGTCGTGTCGGGAGCAGGGCTTCTCAAACTGCTACGTCAAGGCCCAACTTACGGCAGCTTCAGCACAGCGCTCTGGCTGAGTATATAGAGAGGAAGAGAGGCATGAAAAGAGACGAGGGAGAACAGAGGAGTGGACTGAGGTCTCGCAGTGTGTATCTACAGCCTGAAAACAGCAGTCATACAGGTGGGTGGAGGGAGGAAGGGAAGAAAAAGGATGAGTGAGGTGTGATGGTTTCATGAGTGGATGAAGGATAGAGGGCAAAGTGAATATTAACTTGAAAGACTTGGAGCGGAACAGATTAACAGATTAATCATGTCCTTCCTTTCTTCTTCCTTCTCCTTTTTGGTTCCTCCCCTTCTTCCCCTTCTCTTCTCTCCATTCTCTCTCATCGTCACTCAGACACCCTCAGCCTCTCCTCCACTTCCAGCCTGCTCTCCCTCCAGGACTCTGGCACAGATCCAAGCTTCTCCTCTGAAGAGAGGCGTCTCTGCTCCACTCTCCCTCCTGGTGCCGACCTGCGGAGCCTCGAGTCCAATCTCTTCTACCCGGGCAGGGTGACCACTCCGAGGCCTCCGGTGCACCCACCTCCTAGGTAAGAAAAACCAGAGACTAGCTGCATCTAACACTGTTTTTTAGCCATACTAGGGGCATGGCTTAAGCAATGTCGGTCTGTCAGTTAGTTGGTCCACCACTTTTGTCTAGACTGGAATATCTTATTATCCCCAGAGGATGAAACCTAATGTCAGCTATCTGACGGATTGCCACGAAATGTGGTGGAGAAATTCATGTCCAGCACCAAATGAATTGTAATAACATTTACGTTTTAATATAAAGGTAGATTATTTCTTTGTTATTACAATGTATTAATTCCTATCCTGGTCTCTCCTCCCAGTGCTCCTCCTGGCTCCTCTCCTGAGTCCCAGGCGCAGACCATCCAGAATCTCGCCCCTGCAACAGGGTTCAGTAGACAGAGTCAGTCATCCAGCAGAGACTCAGGGCTGGACCAACAGCAGCTGGCCGCAGATCCTCAGTACAACTTGGGACTCTCCAAGCAGCTCAACGGGGCCCTGCAAAGGGCCGGGTCAGCTCAGGGCACCAGGAAGTCGGCCTCTGTTGAGGATCTCCTGGAGAGATCTGAGGAGAGACAAACAACTCTTCAACACTACCGCTCCTCCCCAACAGTAGAGAGACTGAACCAGGTAACACTGCAGTCATGGTCGTACCCACCCCTGAGGAGCTCATCTGTCATTGCTTGTGTGTGGGTATGTGGGTGGTGAGCAGGATGATGTTACTACAAAAACTTTACTCAACACGGTGATTCTTTGATTGAACAACTTAATCCGTTGGCTACAGAAAGAGTAAGTCATAAAGTAAGAAACAACGATCAAACAGAGTGACTAAACTAAAAGAATCACGAGCAACAGTGTTTGCATATGAAACCAATATTACAATAACATAGATCACACAGAGCGCTCTGACCAACTAGCCCTGCGTGAAAAAACTCGCCCTCTTCCTTCATTGCAGCGTCACCTCATCCAGCACAGACCTGTGTTGTGTCACCAACGTGCAAACGTGAAAGCCGTATGTCTACTGTTTTCCTCACAATCATTGTACTAGAAGATAAAATAATTGCCTCCGTGTTTTGGAAACACATGGCTCGGAAAGTGAACTTCTTTGTTGTAGGTCAGTATATGGAGCAATGTGAGAAAGTAACTTACCTATGTGAATTGCATGTAAACACGCCTGCAAGCTTCAGGCATGTGACAGGCAAGGGCTCAATCCAACATTGTGGAACAGTTGGAAGAACTATCATGATGTGTGCATCGAATTAAAATATCAGGAGCAGTTTTCTAAATAAGGATAGACAATCATAACACCACAACTTAAAAACGTACTATTTGCTTCTTACAACGGCAATACAGAAATGACATCTCACCGCTCCTCTTTTCATTACCATTTATTTGACTATTTGCTGTTACGGGACATTTGGCAAGGGGTCACACAGGAAATACCTAGAATCCTCAGAGTTTCCTGTGAGGTGCCAGAGAGCCGGAGACGGTGGCTGGGCGCTGTCCGATGTGGATGATGGCAAAGATAACACACACACACACACTTGTATACATAGGCCTACATCATACAAACATCTTCAGAGTTCTTAAGAATGCAGTAAAGGATGAATTCTTCTTTTATCTCACAGTGACATCATTACAGTTCAGTCGGACAAACACATACTCCGTCCTCTTACTTTAATCAATAGATTTCACTGCAGGGTGGTGACAGTACTTATTTTACACTGTAATCTGTGATGAGTGGGATAGTGGGAAGTTGAGTTTCTTAAGAATGTAAATCTAAAAACAGTTTGATTCTGTGCTCTCACACGTGTGGTTGACTCATTTCACTGGAGAAGCAGGAGACTTCAGGCTTGTGCTGTGTGTGTTTTCTCACACAGACACAGGAATACGTGTTTATTGTCAAGTTCAGTACTCTTTATTTAGTACATGTCTGGAAGGCCACCAAAAAAGGATTTACAGATGAGGAAGATGCTGATAAGGATAAGGATAATGTACACACTCAGTGATTCATAGAAACAGAATAATTTTACCTTTGTAAGGGCCAGATTTACTAAGGTTTTGCCTGAGTAAAAACATGTGCAAACTTGATATCACCAGCAAATGAACACAAGCTGATCTACTAACAGTGTGCACGCAGAATGACGTCTTTCAAAAGTCCAAGATAGCACCTGTTGTTCATTTAGTACTTTCCCCTAATGAATATGCAATTTGGGGCGTTTCAGTTTTATTATACAAAGTAATGGGAGGATAACATGCAAATACATTTATTTACTACACACAATGTGATCGAACAAGCCATACGCAATTTCATGTGAGTGCAACAGCATCTGTATTTAATACATTTGAAAGGAAGGTGCACAGAGATGGCTGCTGTTATTGCCGCGCGAAGGAGACACTGCTGTAATGACAGAAGACGTAGAGAAATTATTAGATAATATTATTCTATGTTCAATATACAGAAATAAAATGATTTTATTTATTCGATAAACTATATGAATTGAATTGGGGTCATTTTTGTATTTTCCTTTAGCTTTGGCAGTACTGTTGCCAATAAAGCAAATTTCATTGCGACCTGACTTATTTTCTCTGTGAGATGGAAGAATTTAGAGAGTTGCGTGTACATTTATTTTAGAATGTACACGCAATGTAGTAAGTGTCACATTTGTTTAATAGACAACATTTTATTGTTTAAAATGACTACAAGTTCTCAATATGTTGAGACAGATGAAGGTCAGACTGAACTTTTTGTGTCACAAAATAATAAGATAATATAAAATTTACGGATCCCCAGTGGGTGATTTACAATGATATGAATTAGAAATTATTTGAAATATGAATACAATATGACTCCATTAGAAGAGAACAAACAACAATAGTGGAATTAGAGTTCCAAAAGAGTCTAAAAGACTTTGTCTATGTGTATGTGTTGCAGGACTTCCCTCCAGGTGATGTCAGGACATTTGGTGTTTTCATTTCAGGACCTGGACGCCACTCTGTGCCTGAGGACAGGTATGCTACAGCTGCATTCAGACCATGTGATCATGTGACCAAACAGCTGATGGTTCAAATACCAAACCAGGTTTTTCCTTATGGGTTCTCACAGTTTATCAACCGTCTTGCCCATTTCACCTGATTTATCATGTCTCCCAGTTATGTTCAGTAACCTTAACTAGCATGTATAGAATAAAACCCTCTTTGGCTGAAGTGCAGTCGTGCATGATCATTCATCACAGTTGTTTTATGTCTGATGATTTATTCATGTTACTCTGTTAATAAAATGAAACACAACTAATTTTAACTGGTTTTAGCAAAATGTCAAGACTGCTGTTTGTTTCCTTATGGAGAACTAAGGGATCATGGAAATTCGGATCATTTCTGAGCAGATATTTTAGCTCTCTTCCATAATAGGATGTTAACAGTCATCCAGTGTGTGTGTGTGTGTGTGTGTGTGTGTGTGTGTGTGTGTGTGTGTGTGTGTGCTTTAGGCTCTTTGCTGTTTTCAAACCAGTTCTGGCCTTATGAGTCCATGTGCCATGCTGCTGGCACCACAAAGAGAGAGAGATGGAAGACAAGAAGTAAGGAATGAGGAGAGGGAAAGAAGAGGGTGCACAGAGGATTTGAAACATTGGAGGAAAAAAGAGAAGAGAAGGGAAATAATGGAGTTATGGGAAGGATAGATGAAGGGAGCAAAGGACGGAAGAGGAAAAAAATGTAGGAGGGGAAGGAGGTGAGGAGGAAAAGAACAAAGGAAAGGAGGACATGTGGGATGAGAGTGGGGAGGAGGTGAGAGAAAAAGAGAAGAGAAAGAACAAGAAGGGAGGGAAAGAAGAGATGGGATGGAGAAGGTGAAACAACTGTAAGGAAAAGGAGGGAAGGAAGGAAGGGACACAGGTAAACAGAGAAGAACAGAAAAATGGTGGCGTTGAGGGCAGAAAAGGTGGAGAAGGGGAGAAGAGAGAAGAGAGCGATGGAGAGGGTGAAATGGAAGGAGGAGAAGGGGGAAATGAGAGAAGGGAAGGAGGAGTAAAATGAGAGGGTTCAGATGATAGGAAAGAAAGAAGGAGAGAGGCCGTTAAAAGGAGTGAAAGAGTTCAGAAGAGGTTAATGGGAGGAGAAGAAGTTCTGTGTAGCATCAGCGTCTTTAGCAGAAATTTAAACAAAAAGAAAAAGGAAGGAGTGAATGGGAGGAGTTAAAGGAGGGAGGGACTGAGGAATTTAAGGAAGCAGAGAAAACTCCCTGTCACAGAGACAGAAAAATAAACTAATTATCGACTCCAATCTTTATTGACATAAAACTCAAACTATGTTTGCTCTGAAAATATGAAGGTTAGAGGTCACTTCAAGAATTCCGTGTGTGTGTGTATTTTCACGAACGTGTGTCTAGTATCTGAATATAACCAGGAAATTGTAATAGTCACTGTGAAGAAACAGGACTATAGACACAAGTAAAAGACAATTCTAATACAGAACATATCGTAACCCACAGCACAGTAATATATCTGTATAAATGAGAGGTGTATGTAGTGTATATACCTCTTATTTATATTTCTATATGATGTCTATTTGTTTTGATCTATCACTCTTTTTTCCTGTACGTGTTGAATCTTGTTGAACAAGTGAATTTCCCTGGTGTGGGATCAATAAAGTATTCTATTCTATCTTATAACTATCTGACTGAATGTGTGTTCCTCCCTTTCTTTCATTATTTCTTTACCTGTCTGTCTGTCTCTTAGAACTGCAGACATCCAGGTATCAGGGGACCTCGTCTCCCCTCAACACTCTGAGAACAGTATGAACACCGTCCAGCCTGCAGGATCGCAAGGTGAGCAAAACATTTTTTTAAAACATGGTGTTCACTACACCACATAGTCTTCAATCTTGTGGCCTCCTCTCAACTCCCTGAAAGAAAGCAGCCTATCACGTATGAAAATTAAAAAATAAACAACACTAATGTACTTGCTTGCAGGAAATTGCTTCTGAAAGAAAAGCTAAAAAATATATGCGTTAAAAAAAAAATATGGTTATACACTTTGTTATCTGGATGACATATCTTTTCCAGGGTTACTTGTTTGTGTATGGCAAGTCTCCAAATTGACACCTGTATGAGAAAGGAGAAGTGTGTTTGCAGATCCGGAGGGGGTCTCAGGGTCATAAATGCTCCAGCGTTTGTGAATGTGGGAGACGTTCATTGTGACCACTACATAAATATATGTCCTAGCACTGTGATTCGCCATTGAATTCTCTCTTCCTTGTGTTCTGATCCTACACCCAGGCTCCTCCCACACTCCGGTCACTCGCAGGGAGCGACGGAGAAACTCAGAGCGGCAGCGAGCCAACAGCACCTCCACCTTGGCAGCCTCCGTTGGCCTGCCCTCCCCCTTTTCCCCATCCGGGACTCAGGATGAAGGTAACACTGAGTGGCATGCTAGCGAGAGGCTGAGCCAGGCCAACCTGGATGACATAACCTTCCCAGGGATCCCACCAACCAGCACAGGTGATGGCTTTAACGCTACTGGCTCCAATGAAACCCCGGTGACGGACAGACAGACAAGACACAGTTTGAGTGATACCAGCGTATTAGAAGACACTGCAAAGGACATGTACAGAGGGAGAGCCTCCAGTTTAGAGATGAGTAGAGAGCATTCTGCAGAAAACAACAATCGAGTTTCATCGGTGACGCCAACACCCCTTCCCCATTTCCAGCTTGCAGCCCCACCAAACAGGAAGGACAGCGGTAGCCCCATGTCGTCTCCTTCCCCATTCTCCCGTCCATCCATTTGCCAGCGCCTGTCCTCACTGCGAATCTCCGAGTCCAGCCTCTTCAGCTCCATCGACCAGCAGCAGCCACTAGAAACAAGCCTGTCGCATTTTGACTTTGACGAGGTCTTCCTCCAAAATCCTGCCCCTCTGTCACCTTCTCTGCCAATCAAAGAGACAAGCTTCGTGGAAGACTTCCCTCCTCCTCCTTCTCCTCCTCCTCCTGCGCCATCCCTCGAGTTGGTGCCAGAAGTTGGAAACCAGACTGTGGGAAGGTTTGTTGTGCAATATTTTATATTCACCCGAATTTAAATATTATCATTTTGGACCTGCTCTTTCTGTTTTTCCTTAACTCCGTTCTCTCCCCTGTACTCTAGTCCTGGCGTGGAGGTCTTAAACAACCCCATCATTCCCACCCGGAAGTCTTCCCTCCACTCCCCTCCGATGTCTCCTTCCTCCTCCATCTTTCCTGCACCTATGGCCAGCCTCTTTCCCTCCCTGAAGCCCTCCACCATTACCTCCATCACTATATCCACCACTTCCGAGGACAGCCTAAGTCTTCAGTACCAGCCCATCCCCAAGAGGGAAAAGACATCCGAGGAGCTGCGAGCAGAGGCGCTGGCCCGGCAGTTGGTGGGTACCTTGCGTCGGCAGTTACCTTGAATAAATGTGAATGGATTACCTATGTAATTCTGACTTTGCCTTGGTGATTGTACCTAGTTCTGACTTGTTATCGTGTCAGACTCTTTGTTACACATTGATCATTAGCATTAGGTATAGTTTTCACACTTTTTTGTTGTCACCGTACCGAGTTCTGACTGTTCTTTCTAATAACTAGTCTTGACTTTATCTTTGTCTTTGACATATTGTTAGTACGCCTTTAACATCCTCTGATTCTGGCTCTGTATGTTTTGTTTTACCCAGTTCTGACTCTACCTTGTTATCGTACCTACTTCTGTCTCTGTTTTTAACCCGCATTGAATTCACATCGGTGGCACCACCCTTCGAACAGGGAAAATTATATTTCACATACAAACCACATAATCTAGTTCTTTAAAAATGAAAGGTTTTTAAACTACTAACTAGACACAGACCAAACTACTAACTACACATGAACAAATAAATACATCCATGAATACAGTGATGAGTACAGGGATGAACAATCAATGAATACATTAATGTAATTTCTTTTACAGCCCAAACAATTAATGATTTAATGGAAACCAATATGTACCAGGTAAAGCAGAAGGTGATGCTTTAATGTCCTAATTAATGGAAACAGGAGAAGGAATCTTTACAGTAATCAGTGAAATCTTTTTAATAATGCACATTTCTGCAGCTGAGAGGTTTGGGGAAGCAGAGGGAAATAATTTCCAATGTCATATTATATTGGAGGGAGATTCTACTCCTGATCTAACACTAAATTACCTTTAGGAATTGCGTCAAACTCAAATATCTTAGGAAAAGTATAGTTTCACCTGGTGTTTTAGATGGCCAGAGGAGAAGTTGCGATGGAAGGGAGGTGGAGGTGAAGTCGATTCTTGTGTGTGGGCCGCACATTCACACAGTCCCACGTCGCAGCTTGGGCAGCTGATATGTTTTCCAGGAGAATATGGCCATTGTCGGTCCCACGTGGCAACTTGTTTTAATCTGCACTCTCTCTCTGCAGGCACAGGATTAGCATCTTCACACACCATGTGACTGGGTGTGCTGGAAATGTGTTAGCAGCGGTTGCCAGAGTTGTCACAGTTCTGGACCTCCACAGTTGCTAAAGGATACTAAACACCTTTATGAATCACAAAAGATCATCCTTAGTAGCCTAATAAATGAGTTGGTAAGGGAGACAATGTTAAATAAATGTCATAAATGGCAAACATGTAGCAATATTTGTTATTATGGCAATCTATATGCATACATATAATTATAACCGCTAATGAAATAATAACATAAAATTATTCATGTGAAGGCTACAGGAATGTCTTTGTCTTCTGCAAAGCAAAGTCATTTCTCTGTTCTCTGTGTCTTTTAGCCGTAGGAGTCCTTTAAGCAGTCCAGATCATGGGATATTGGAAAGTGAATTTTTCAGTTTACTAAGTTAGAATGTAGGTCATAAATGAATAAACTGGCATTTCCAATTGGCTCTCAACATTCATGTGTTCATCATTGTGAATCCTGCAAAACCTCATCATGGAATGGAAGATATCAGATTAGTTCTCCAAGCAGGGCTGTTGTAAATCGAGAGAGTCACTTATCTAGTCAACTAGTAATTTGTGACCTAATTAGTGACCTCCCGAGTCCTGGCAGGGCCTTTTTTGTGACCTAAAGGTCATGTGAAGACAGGGTGTTTGGAGGAAGTCCACCTGTGAGTCCTAACAGAGCCTGTTTCATAACCCAGAGGTCATGTGGACAACAAGTCAGAGAAGGCTCATTATTTTATCAAATTATTGTTTCACATAGTTTGATTCTTCCTTTTTTATTTTATCCAGGTCTTGCAGGACCGCTCTCTGGCACCCCTCCTGGACACGTGGGGGGGTAAATCCACTGTAGAGCTCATGGAGGAGATCTTTCCAAACAGCAAAACGGTGGGGAATTCACCATGGCAACGCAGGGGTAGTAGCCAATTGGATGACAGGTAATTCTGACATGTGTTTTAATAATAATAATAATAATAATAATAGTAACTTTATTTGTATAGCACTTTTCTAAATCAAGTTACAAAGTGCTGTACAGTAAAATAAACATGATCCATTCTTAAAACTATATATATATATATAAAATATGAATTATCTATTGAATCAACGTTAAACAATACAATAACAGTAATGACATAAAAAGCAAACATATGCCATACAATAAAAGTGACATTTGAGAAGAGACTTAAAAGAGGCCACTGAGGCAGGGAGTTCCACACGCAAAGCAAAGGCTCGGTCAGCTTTAGTGACAAGACGAGACTTTGGAACCATTAGTAGAGCTCTGCCAGAGGATCTCAGGCATCGGTCTGGCTTCTAGGGAGTTCAAGGTCAAATCACAGATGTAGGCAGGAGCCTGGCTGTTCAGGGCCTTAAAAACAAGTAGTCTTAAAATCAATTGTAAAACTTACAGGTAACCAGTGAAGGGCGGCGAGGATTGGTGCGATGTGGTCACTCCTCTTTAGTGCGAGATAAAAGCCTGGCTGCAGCACTTTGAATGAGCTGTAATCTATGAATATTTCCCTTACTAATACCAGAATACAGAGCGTTGCAGTAGTCGAGTCTTGAGGAAATAAAGGCATGGATGACCTAAGTCAGCAGAGGAGAGAAAATGACACCAAGGTTGCGAGCTTCTTTCTGAAAGTTATCTGAGATGACATCCAGGCTGGTGGTGAGGTTTTTGAGGTAGCTAGTGCTGCTTTTGTCTTCGAATATTCTTTCAATGATATTTTAAATACACTAAGACACTGAGTTTTAGTATCAACAAAACACTCTTTTCTTTTTCTGAGAATGTTTTTCATTTGCTTCCCTACAAATACTCTTTGCACTCCTGGTTTAATCTTGCTGATTTTTTTGTGATGCAGATGTGCAGATGGGTTTCTCAATTTTACTCAAAATCATACATCTCTCTGCTATTGCTCTCTCACCTAGTCAATGTGAATAGGGAAGGTGCAGGAAATACAGGAGAGAGGGTCTCAAAGCCTCCTTCTCCCATCTCTTGCTGACACAGAGAAGAAACTATACAAATCTCTGCATGTTGTTGTGAACTTTAAAGTCAGTGACATCTTGAATGGGTTTTTGTTGGTGAACATGTTCAGGGAAGGAATGTATCCTCACTGAAAAGAAAGCAAAAACACCGATAAATTCAGAGGCATCATCTTACACACGGTCAGTGAAGAGTCACAGGAAGGTTGTGTTTATGCTTTGACCTTTGACCTTGGTTCAACCTTGGATGTAGCTGGATAGCTCGCTAGCTGTGTAGGATGATGGCGTCCTCATTCTAAACTCATCCTAAAAAGATGGCCTTCTCCAGCCAGAGAAACAGTTGCAAATCAGCTCAACACCAGATCTATTTGAATTGCTGGAAGTCTGGAGCCAGGCTAGCAAGTTACAGCCTTGTCGGCCAGGACAGCAATACCAGAGAAACCTCATAAATGTTTCTTAGCATCAGTGTGGAAATAGTGTCCAACAACAGTGACTTTTTCATTAAGCCTCCCTACACAGATGGATCATTGGAGAACTGAAATCACTGAATTAATAAAAAGAAGAAGAAGAAGTGACAAAAAAACAACCAATATTTAAATGTCTACATGACATTGAGTTTATGGCTGAAGTTGCAGTTAAGAGGACAGATTAAGAATATTCTTTGTTTTTTTTTCACTGTCCTTCCTTCTGGCTGTAGTATATGAATGTGTGTTCCTCCTGTAGTTTCCACTGGTCTCACTGATCCGGACAGACAGATGACTTCCTGCAGTCTAAACAGTTGAACAACACTGACACCTAGTGGCCAAAGTTGCAGAACAGTAACAGTAATTTTGTTTATTGTGATTTGTGGTTGTGGTCCATTGTAGGATTGATCCCTTCCTTAACCACTCCTACGCCCTAAGGAGGGGGCCTGTTTATTAGGGATTAGCACTTGGATATGGTTGTGGGTGAGCAGAGGAGTGAGTTGACCCAGCCTTCCTTGCCCATGCCGCACACTCTAGGGAGATCCTACAGAGTTCCCTGAGTTGACACACTTCAGGGACAAGATGGGGCACCACGCTGACAATTCCCATGCACTTTGATAATGGTGGGGTGATAGGGGAGGAGTTTAGTAGGGAAAGAAAAAAAGTGCACATCGGTTAAAATACAGAAATGGAGAAAATACTATATTAATGACAAATAAATAAATACATTGGAAGATGGGCACATATGAAGTTTTCAGTGTTATAGAAGTTGTGAAATTGTGTATGTATTTGTTTAGAAGTTGTACAATAATAATAATAATAATATTGTAGATTCCCTAAAGAATCACCACCTTAACGCAGTGGAGGGGTTTGTGTCCCTGTGATCCTGGTAACTGTGTTGTCTGGGGCAGTAGTCCCTGGTGTGGTCTCCCAAGGCAAATTGGTCCCAGGAGAGGGGCTGGACTGAGGAATTCATAGACCCTACATGAATTGGCAGAGAAGGAGCTGCAGCACCTCGCCCATAAAAGGGAAACCGGGGCACCCTCTTGGAGCCAGACCTAGGAGGTGAGCTCACTTGCGAGCATCTGGTGGCTGGGCCTTAATCACAAGCTCCCGGCTGAGAGCCGCTGTGTTGGAGTTCTCCCGTAGAATGAGAGAGCCGACTCTATGTGAGTGCAAGTTGATGGGGGGAAAGTTGACTGTTGTGTGTGGTTATGCACCGAGCATTAGATCAGAGTCCCTGGCCTTCTTGGAGTCTCTGGGTGGTGTCCTGGAAGGGATTCCATCTAGGTACTCTATAGTTCTGCTGGGAGACTTCAAGGCTCACTTCGGCAATGACGGAGAAACCTGGATGGGGTGAGGAGGAACAGCCTGTCTGATCCTGAACCTGAATATCTGAACACCCAGGTATTTATATGTTCCCACCATCTCAGTATCCAAACCCTGGATGTTCAACAGTGTGATCTGGGGCGCCTTCCTGCGGAAGTCTACCACCATCTCCTTTGACTTGCTGGCATTAATGTGGAGGGGGTTAAGCTCATACCAGTCGACAAAGTTAACGATGACCTCCCAGTATTCCTGATCGTTCCCCTTTGATACACGTCCAACAATGGCAGTATCATCGCAGGTGACAGTTGCTTGAATTGTGTCTGAAGTCTGATGTGAACAGAATGAAAAGAAAAGGAGCAAGCACCATAGCCTGTGCAAACCATCAATATCAGACACACAGTCCTGGAGTAGTTGATGTCTATGCAGCCGGGTGGCAGTCAACTCCAGCTCTTACTAGCTTCCCCCTGAGCGGTGCTGGCTGTATTGTGTTGAATGCACTGGAAAAGTCAAAAAACATGACCCCCACAGTGCTCCCAGTGTTCTCCAGGTGTGAGAGGGATCTGTGCAGTAAGTAGATGACTGCATCATCGACCCCATTGCCTGGTTGGAGGGGGTCTAGCCTTGAGCTCACCAGGGACTGCAGGTGGTTCAATATAATCCTCTCCATGGTCTCCATGGCTCATCAGTACTGTGCAGTTTTTGGCACTGGAACAACACAGGAAGTTTTCAGGAACTCTCTCCAGACTGAGGCTGAGGTTGAAATGTTTAATGTGCAGAACTACCTCAATTTACAGTCTTCAAGCAGCCTGGAGCTGATGCCATCCGGGCCCGTGGCCTTTCTTGCCTTGATCTTCCTTAGCTCCTTCTTGGTCACCAGATAGTGGGCCCTTCCACTGTCTTTATTATGACTTTTCATTCCTCTTCAGATCTCCCTTGTGTTATTATGTTACAGGCGCTCCTTCAACTTTTTCCTGTAGCTGACCTTTCCCTTTCTTATCTTCCATCTAAGTTGTCTATGTTTGGGCCATAAACATTACTGATGTTACTGTGCTATTGTGTAAGATTGTTGATTGACATGATGATTACACGTCCTTCAGGATCTGTGCTGCCGGTGTGACTGAGACTTTTTTGTTTATTAAAACCTTATTATTTTTTGTTGAATTGTGATGATTTTGATTTATTATAATCTATTTCTGATAGATATGTTTCTTAATAGTAGTACGCATATATCTGCTGGCAGTTTTCAAAGTAATTCATTATTTAAACTTTTTTGCCTGAGAACGAATTCCACGGAAGTACCAGATTAAAACGTTTGAGCGATGACATGCTGAAAAGGTTATTATGAGGAGCTGGATATAAATGCTTGTATGGTAGGTGTGTGTGTGTGTGTGTGTGTGTGTGTGTGTGTGTGTGTGTGTGTGTGTGTGTGTGTGTGTGTGTGTGTGTGTGTCTGGTTGATGAATGGAGTGTGGTGACATAGTGTTCATGGCACTGCAAAACTGGAAGACACCAAGCACATAACAGAGAAATCCAAACAAATATAAACACAAAAACACAAGCAACAAAAAATATACAAAAAAAAACAGAACAAAAGGCATATACTCCATGGTACAGTGAGACCGAGGTGCAATAATATGATATGTATAATAATCCTTGTTGGGCAATAGTGTATATTGTAATCACTGCTGGGATGTCTTAGTGGCTGTACTTGATGGAAACTCTGGATGAGTTTTTATTTTAACTAATTTTATATTTAAGTAGTCAAACTCTAAATAATATTAAATAGCATGAAACATGTTTAAGATGTCACACATAAAAATAATAAATTACATACCATATTTCTATAGTGGTCCTTTTATTGTTTTTGCATGTGTTTGCATGGCTTTCTGAGTTATTTTTCTATTCATATGTTTTCATTTCGTTCTATTTTTGTTATCTTTCTCTTTAAATCTTCATTCACTAACAAGGTCCACGCCAATATGAGGTATAAAAAGGGTAGTTTATTTGGATAATGAGGCGTATTTATAATGAAGAGGTCGAGGGGAGAGGGATGTAGGGGTCGAGGATGAAGGGGTCGAGAATGGGGGGATGAAGGAGGTTGTTTAGGGTTTGGTGGCCAGAGCGGCTAGGAACCCGGGGGTCGAGACTCAGGGTGGGGGCTTGTCTCGATAAGCGGCTTGCTTATGAACCCCGTAAAAATGATTACTTGGCAGAATTATGGATTTTAGCGTGCATGTCTTTCATGGTGGGAGGAAAGCGGAGCACCCAGGGGAAACCCACGCAAACACGGGGAGAACACGGGGTACTGATCATTTTCAATGTAGCAGCATCAGCAGTGTCAAATGAAAAAAGCACAAGAATGACAGAACTGAAAGAATGGCCCTCGAAAAAATAAAAACACTTAAAATTGAAATTTAGGTGTTTAAATAATGTGTTGCCTTCCTAGGATCCAAGATGGGGTCTGTGACACATCTCAGAGCACAGCGACAGATCATGGGAAGGAGGAAGAGAAAGACCTCAACACCAGGAAGGTAAAACACAGATTTTTTAACTCTTTACTCATAATATTATTATTATTATTGTTATTATTATTATTAACACAATTTTCTGATTCAGTAGTTGAATTAAAACATCACAGCAGTAACAGAAGTGAAACTCCTGAGTATTCTTGTGTTTCTCGCCCCGTCTACCAGGTGGAGCTGTGTGAGGCTCTGAGGTGCAGCGTGGCAGCTCTGCGGCAGGAGAAGGAGGCGCTGTGTGAGGAGCAGAGATGTCACCAGGCGCTGGGGACGAGAATCGAAACGCTGGTACAGGAACACCTCAAACCCAACGAGAAAGAGAAGTACAGCATGTTCATTGGTACGACTTCTGACTGTCGCTATTAAACTATATAACAACAATTATTTTATTTAATCTATTTCAACTGGAGCTCCCATCAGGCTTTGGTGATTTGGTGGTCAGAAACTGAGATGTGACCTGGTTGTGTTTGCAGGAGATCTGGAGAAGATCGTGAACCTGCTGCTGTCTCTGTCCAGCCGGCTGTCGAGGATTGACAGATCTCTACTGGCTCTGGAGAGAGAGGATCTGACGCAGGAGGACACAGCAGAGGAGAGGGTGAGACAGGACAGGACCTACCTGTGTGACACTTTATCTGTCTATGTACCTGTTACCCGTGTGCCTATTTACCACCTCGTCATCTGTAGCTGCGTCTGCACAGGAATCATATTATCTGGGTTAAAGGTCTTCTGTGACTTTAACAACTGCAGGTCCTTGGTGTTTTTGATCCCATGCAAATCTGCTGTGTTTGATAAATATATAGTATTATAGTTATTATTACCAATACGAATTCAATAAATTCAGAGGTCTTAGTTAAGTTTTGTATATAAGTCCCGTGTTATTAACAAGAGCTCTGGGAGTATTTTGGGCCAAATTTAGGAGGTTCATCAAGATACTACTTAACATGGAGGGCCACACAGAGAAGGAATGATCTCAAATGAATGAAATGCTGATGCGATCTCTTTGTTAATGATTACTGTCTTCCTGTTCATCTGTACCACCCTAAAAACTGACGTGAAGCTTGTTAGTGAACTCACTGATCAAATACTAGCTTTCAAACACATTTATCTAGTGATGATGATGGCTGATAATCTGGTAATCACATGTTAATGAAATAAAACACTATCATACTGTAAATTAATCATAAAGCTGTGAATTATTTACAGCTGAATATATATAACTTCAGTAGCTGATAACATTATAGGAGAGGTGCTCAAAATAAAGAATAAATTCATCATGTGTGATCGCAGTCATGTGGGTTAAAAGGTAGTGATGGGACAGGCTGTCGTGGTAACAACTTGTTAACCTTCATGTCACCGACACCATAAAGAATGACTGCGAATGACTGAAGGAATTTGTCTAGTGTTGACTTACAGTTTTATGGTACTTGGTAGAAGTAAGGATTTACTGTAGTTACCCTGAATGGTGGACTTTTCTTGGACAATTAATTTATGGGAGTTTGCTTTCACATAATTCAGTATTATTTATTGCAAAACATATCTGAGCTTTCAGAACAAAAATAACTATGCTAGCGACCACCTTGCTATTCGTACATTCTTACCACAAGAGGGGGAGAGCATGTTACGTTTGTGTTGAGGCTGGCACTAAAGGAAAGGTCATGCTGTTACCTGAACCAAAATCACCTGAATACCTGAACCAAAATGTATGGTGTCCATTTTTGGATGTCAGGCTCAGTTTCACACATCCATGGATGGTCATGGATTGCCATCTTCAGCAGCAGTGACATTTCAGTCACTGAGTGACTCATACAGTATGTTGCAGGAACACTAGTGAAAATACAAACTCACCAGATTTTTTCTTAGTAACCTATAGGTGAGGAAAAATAACATCTGGCAGGTGTAAGGTGCGCTCAGAGCTGCCAATGATGGCTGGGAGATTTCTTACAGCAATACCACTCAATAAGTCTATGTTTAACATGGGTGCAGTGGATAAGACACATGCCTTTGGTGTGAGAGACCAATGGGTCCCTGAACAAGACACTTAACCCCTAGTTGCTCCAGAGGCGTGCAACCTCTGACATATACAGCAATTGTAAAGCGTCAGCTAAATGAATAAATGTTACATAACATGCTAACTATATAACAATATGCTTACAGCTAGTTTAACATGCTAATGTTTAGCATGTTACCATGTGCATAGTTAATATAGTGACATGTACAACCATTGCATGTTATACCATATTACCATATTAACAGAACATGTAAAATGCATAACAATTAGCATGTAAGTGTATAATTAATGTTAAGCTTGTTGGAATGTTAACCTGCTGACAGCATTAATATTAAGGAATCCAGTGAATTGGCATCCTGTCATGACCTAAAGTCTGAAGTCAGAGGATTGCCAAAGTCTTTAGGATTCATCCTCTGGGGAACATAAACGTCTCGTGTGTACAAAATGTGCATTTTTCCCAAGAGACATTTGAGCCCAGTGTTACTGATAACATCAATGAGGGCTTCGTTCTAGTGAGTCATGACAGTGTGATAGTGAGCCAGCGTGAACAACACTAGGACTAGTACTCTTCTTTGACATGTCAACATGTCTGCTGTGAAGAACATCTATGCTGTGCTAAACTTTAAACACAAAATTTAAGAAAGTTTTAGTTTCCATTTGGATGTTGACATGCACAGTTCAAGTACTATTAGTAATGAACAAGATTCTGTGTAAACTGGTAATAATTTATTTGTCTCCTCTTCTTCAGGATTCCCTCCATCACAAACGCTCTCTGCTCCTCTGTCAAACTGAAGACGCCCGGGAGCTGAAGGAGAACCTGGACCGGCGGCAGCGCGTGGTCCACGCCATCCTGTCCGGCTACCTCACCGAACCGCAGCTTCAGGACTACCGTCGCTTCATCAGCACCAAACCCTCTCTTCTGATTTGCCAGCGGCGCCTTGACGACAGCATACGTCAGGGAGAGGAGCAGCTGACGCGATTGGCCGAGAGCCTGCCACAGGAGCTGGCTGAGGCTCACGGCTGGTCAAGAGGTTGTCCTTTCTCTTCGTCAAGCCCTGCACCCTACTCTTCTCCTTTCCCACCGCTGCTTCCTCCCTCTGTGATACCAGGCCCCGCCCACTTAGTCCGATCCACCACTGTGACATCACTGTGATGTAATGGACAGGCCGCTATTATGAGTGGCAGTGAAGGACACGATGGAGAGGAGATAATTGGCTTCCTAAAACTAACTCAGAGCTCGAGAGATGTTCTAAATTGAAGAAGCTTAACATGAAGAAAGAGTTGGCCTGAAACGGGCTCTATTCATTCTGAAACTACTATGCAGACTTCACACATGTCGAAGAAAAGCCTTTAATGTGCCTCATTTTATTCACACCCAACTGTACGTTACGTCTCTTTTCACCTTCACGCCAGCGCTGTGTGGACTGAAGTGACTGCTGCCAATATCTAATGATCCTCTGCTCTGAAAGGTGATTTCAGGTTGGAAGTTCAGTGTTGATTTTCAGTTCTGCTTGAAAGGACAATTCCAGTGTCACGGGTCATTCCCTGCAGTTTTCCAGATTTCATCATGTCTGAAATACTTGATGTTTGCTTTCAGTGTCTCAGTATTCTGAATCTATCTGATTTCAAGCTGTAAATGTAAAATTCAGCTTTAAATTTATGTTCCATTTTGCAGATAGATCAGAAACTCCCACATTTCCAGAAATATTACAGAGTACTAGGGCTGACCCCGAATAGTTGAAGATTTGATGCTTCGATGGGCGGAGCCTGATTTGACTGTGAGAAGCTTCATGGCAAAACAAGGATCATGCCATTTTGGCGATATGCGGGTGCTCAACGTCTGATTTTACACAGAACTACCAATTTTCTCCTATAGTAAGTTAGTATACAGCCTATTACAATATACAGGCGCTGGTCATATAATTAGAATATCATCAAAAAGTTGATTTATTTCAGTAATTCCATTCAAAAAGTGAAACTTGGATATTATATTCATTCATTACACACAGACTGATATATTTCAAATGATTATTTCATTTAATTGTGATGATTAAAACTGACAACTAATGAAAATCCCAAATTCATCTAAATCTCCGAAAATTAGAATATTACTTAAGACCAATGCAAAAAAAGGATTTTTAGAAATGTTGGCCAACTGAAAAGTATGAACATGAAAAGTATGAGCATGTACAGCACTCAATACTTAGTTGGGGCTCCTTTTGCCTGAATTACTGCAGCAATGCGGCGTGGCATAGAGTCCATCAGTCTGTGGCACTGCTCAGGTGTTATGAGAGCCCAGGTTGCTCTGATAATGGCCTTCAGCTCTTCTGCATTGTTGGGTCTGGCGTATCGCATCTTCCTCTTCACAATACACCATAGATTTTCTATAGGGTTAAGGTCAGGCGAGTTTGCTGGCCGATTAAGAACAGGGATACCATGGTCCTTAAACCAGGTACTGGTAGCTTTGGCACTGTGTGCAGGTGCCAAGTCCTGTTGGAAAATGAAATCTGCATCTCCATAAAGTTGGTCAGCAGCAGGAAGCATGAAGTGCTCTAAAACTTCCTGGTAGACGGCTGCGTTGACCTTGGACCTCAGAAAACACAGTGGACCAACACCAGCAGATGACATGGCACCCCAAACCATCACTGACTGTGGAAACTTTACACTGGACTTCAAGCAACGTGGATTCTGTGCCTCTCCTCTCTTCCTCCAGACTCTGGGACCTTGATTTCCAAAGGAAATGCTAAATTTACTTTCATCAGAGAACATAACTTTGGACCACTCAGCAGCAGTCCAGTCCTTTTTGTCTTTAGCCCAGGCGAGATGCTTCTGACACTGTGTCTTGATCACACAAGGAGTGCGACAGCTGAAACCCATGTCTTTCTTGAAGCACTGACTCCAGCTGCAGTCCACTCTTTGTGAATCTGCCCCACATTTTTGAATGGGTTTTGTTTCACAATCCTCTCCAGGGTGCGGTTATCCCTATTGCTTGTACACTTTTTTCTACCACATCTTTTCCTTCCCTTCGCCTCTCTATTAATGTGCTTGGACACAGAGCTCTGTGAACAGCCAGCCTCTTTAGCAATGACCTTTTGTGTCTTGCCCTCCTTGTGCAACGTGTCAATGGTCGTCTTTTGGACAGCTGTCAAGTCAGCGGTCTTCCCCATGATTGTGTAGCCTACAGAACTAGACTGAGAGACCATTTAAAGGACTTAGCAGGTGTTTTGAGTTAATTAGCTGATTAGAGTGTGGCACCAGGTGTCTTCAATATTGAACCTTTTCACAATATTCTAATTTTCTGAGATACTGATTTTGGGGTTTTCATTAGTTGTCAGTTATAATCATCACAATTAAAAGGAATGACCACTTGAAATATATCAGTCTGTGTGGAATGAATATATACATTATACAAGTTTCACTTTTTGAATGGAATTACTGAAACAAATCAACTTTTTGATGTTATTCTAATTATATGACCAGCACCTGTATATTTCAACGTATAATTCTGAAAATAAATGTGAAAAGAAAAAAGCATTTAATAAATGTTTTTAAAGTGCGTGAATAAATCCGGCTGTACGGCTTGCGCGCCAAACTCTGTACAAGACAGGCGAGCAGAGAGGAAATGGTCACCAATAAGCCTCAGTTTAGCTGGAAATGAATAGTTTAAGTTACACTGACTAATAAATAGAGACTGCAGCTCTGCAGCTTCTCAAGATTAAAGCAGAGCTACGGTGTTTAACCCCCCCCCCTTGCAATCGCCATGCACAAACACAGGATTCGACTATCAGTCGACTATAGGCAAGACTTGTCAATTCTGATTCGACTATTTAAATCTTTAGTCGGGGACAGCCCTACCGAGTACCTCCATGTCCTCAGTGGTACCTCCGGCCAGCAACATGAGAACTCTTTAGCTGAAGGCACTGACTATGATCCTGGTTCAGACAGCAACCTGAATTAATAGTAAAAGGATAGAAAGTTATTTTTTCAAAAGTAAGGAATTGTCTTTTCAGCAACACTGATGGTGTTTTCGGGAATCGTCAAAACATTCAGACGTGCCTCCTGCAACTCTTTATTTCTGATGACAAGACAGAGCAGGTGTGTTATTTCCCAAAGACAAAATGCCATCATCTTTAAAATAAAATAGAATTTTGTCTTCTTCTCAAACCCCTCCAGAGATTTCCACAAGGCCTGCTCAGCTTTCGCACATGTACAGTCACTTCACAATAATAAATTACCACCAAGGAGGGACACTTTTTTTATTTTCTCACTACGAAAAGAATCAAAAAACTCTGAGATAAACAGAAACTGAGTGCACAGATCCTGACTGGGGACTGCTCTGAGAGAACTGTTATGATCACTGTCACATGATACTGTTAACACTACTACTGTCACTGCCGTCTATATGTCTGGACATGTAGCATTTTTTGCAGTTTTTACACTGAATCATGAACATTGATCTGCTTATGCCTCTTTGTTGATATGATGAAACATTTGATGTCAAAAAATGGGAAAGTTCAGATTCCAAAGATTTTCACAGGATGAAATATTTGCAGACATCCAGGTTGTTTTTGTTTTGGATTTGAGTTTTTGTTTTTTTTGATCAAATTATTTTTCAGTTTCAGCATTTTACTAGGGCCACCTTCATTTCTGAATAATCTGTAATTCATGTTTTTTACTGACAGATTAATGATTGGCTGAATGTCAAGAGTAACACCGAGATAAGAAGCAAATCTTTTTAACTGATAAATAATGTAAATAATGAATCAGTCATTAAAATTGCTAGAAAATGTCCTGTCAATCCCCTAATTAAGTAAACTGACTAGTAGGATTGAGTGAGTACTTGGCTGAAACGAGTATCCGCTACAGATAATGTACTTTTTATGAGTACGAGCGTCATCAGAGTAAAATGTGTCAATTTCCATTTTCAATTTTTTAAAACCTGTTCTGTTAATATAGTTCTCTTACTATTGTGCTCAAAACATTGCTCTGAAGCTCTGATTGCTCTGAAGCTCTGAAGCTGTTCTATAAATAGTTTTATAATAAAAACAGGAACTTCTGATCAACCCGTATCAGTTTTAGGCTTATCTTGACAACGTCCAGTTAGTCCCACCCACGTCTGGTTTAAGCCCCATTCCGAGTAAGGATTTGGATACAGATAATGATGTACTCGCTCATCCCTACCGATGACTTCTTTCATTATGGTTTAATGCCTCGCTCAGTTTTAGGTGTAGATCAAGTTTTCCAAGTTCCAACAAATTTATAGCTTCCCAGTAACAAGTTGCTTCACACTGTTTTCTGACAGGACTGTGATTGTTGCAAACAGCTGCTGAAACCTACGATGCATGAAGGATTAAAAAAAACACATTTAGATGACCCTCCTTATGGATTTCTGTGTAGTGAAAGAGTGTTGAGTTTTCGAGTTTTCTGAGGAAGTCCAGTTCTGATCAAACTGTCTGTCAGCAGTCAGAGAAATGAAGGCTGCACATTGTCCCACTGAGAGGAAATCAACACTACTTTTATAAAACTGCATGTCACTGTCACTATCTCTGTCTGTCTCAGAAAAGTATTAAGAAGCTGAAATTCTTCATGTAATTTCTGCCTGGAGCTTTTATTCAGTAGAAGTATTAGCAGTTTGTCCGTTCTGCCTGTCATTGTTTTAGTTACTGATATAAGTCGAGAATGGAGAGACAGTTTCTTTACTTTTCTTTCCTTCAAAAATTATGATTCCTGAGGAAACACGATGTTTGAAACCTACAGAATGAAGGCTGGAACACATTTTAAAGGAGGACTCCAGCGATTTAGTGCTGCACCTCCATTAAGTTGGGCTTGAGAGAAACAGATAAAAAAGAACAATCCAAATTGCAGAGATATCCTAATTTCTTGTCCCTCATATGAGTCATTTCCCATAATGCAACTTGATAGCATCTTTTGATTAGACTTTCCCTGCCTGATAACTCAGGCTCTCTGTTGTAGTCCAGGCCAAGAAACTAAAACCTGATGACATCACTATGACATCATCAACATTGTTTTCTCAGACTTTAGAAATTTCCTTCGTGGACATTATACAACTGTTTTGAAGACTGAATAGTTCTGCTCACAGAGGGTAAACTCATCCTTGTGTAAAATTGGTTCATTAATCTTATTTAAACTGTCCTCCACATGAAAATATATTTACTGATTCCAGCATCATTAATGCTAACTGCTGGACTCTGTTATCATGAAAAGGTAACATTAACAAAAAGGATTTGTTGGTGCATCCATGAAGTATTTATTTATGTTCAAATCATAAATGTTGCAAATGTGTTCTTAGATGAGGCGAAGTACATGTAAAAAAGGAAAAAAAGTGCAACACTCCAACACATTCAAATAATAAAATAGTAATAAATTAAGCATAAATGTAAACTGTTGCACTATTTTCTTTTCTTTTACTCTACCCTCTCTACTCACAATAATGAAATATCACTTCTCATTATCACAATATAATCATTTTGGTGAGATCAAGTTGTTGTAAAACAACTTACTTGGCCTTCTTTACCTTCATCTGAGAGTACACTGTAGTCTTTCACAGAACAGATTTTCTGCCAACGAAGGCTCAGAATTATAGTCACGTGTTTTTAAAAATATTTCACTCAGATATCACACTTAAATATTGAATATGACTTTCAATTCAGTTCATGGGGACTCACGTCAGTTCTACAGAATCAATATTTATTGTTGCTGTTTAACAGCAGCAGCAGCATGTGGAATCTAAAATCCAGAGAGGGTCTAAGTAGTGATCAGTGCATGTTTTTACCTGTTGTTAACTGTTTCATTCTGTATTTACATGTTTCAATTGACTGTTATTTTTAGAGCACGGTTTAAATACTCAGTTTCTTATTCCTCAAACATTACAGCACACAATTTGCCTTATGTCATCATCAATAACCCAGATTGTACTGTTGATTATTGTTTGCTTGTTCATTCTTGTTATTTGCAGAGGCACAACAAAATATTTCACACCTTTTTAGTTTATCATTGAATGAAATTCAATGTTCGCTTTATAAAATAATAAAGATTAAAAAACAGTTGTTTTTGGAAAATAAATGTATTGTGAATGACTTTGCGTACTCTTCAAGTTGTCTCTCTCACTGTGAGAGTCTCACACACACACACACACATTTAAATACACTCACCTAAAGGATTATTAGGAACACCATACTAATACTGTGTTTGACCCCCTTTCGCCTTCAGAACTGCCTTAATTCTACGTGGCATTGATTCAACAAGGTGCTGAAAGCATTCTTTAGAAATGTTGGCCCATATTGATGGATAGCATCTTGCAGTTGATGGAGATTTGTGGGATGCACATCCAGGGCACGAAGCTCCCGTTCCACCACATCCCAAAGATGCTCTATTGGGTTGAGATCTGGTGACTGTGGGGGCCATTTTAGTACAGTGAACTCATTGTCATGTTCAAGAAACCAATTTGAAATGATTGGAGCTTTGTGACATGGTGCATTATCCTGCTGGAAGTAGCCATCAGAGGATGGGTACATGGTGGCCATAAAGGGATGGACATGGTCAGAACAATGCTCAGGTAGGCCGTGGCATTTAAACGATGCCCAATTGGCACTAAGGGGCCTAAAGTGTGCCAAGAAAACATCCCCCACACCATTACACCACCACCACCAGCCTGCACAGTGGTAACAAGGCATGATGGATCCATGTTCTCATTCTGTTTACGCCAAATTCTGACTCTACCATCTGAATGTCTCACCAGAAATCGAGACTCATCAGACCAGGCAACATTTTTCCAGTCTTCAACTGTCCAATTTTGGTGAGCTCTTGCAGATTGTAGCCTCTTTTTCCTATTTGTAGTGGAGATGAGTGGTACCCGGTGGGGTCTTCTGCTTTGCTGCATACCTCGGTTGTAACGAGTGGTTATTTCAGTCAACGTTGCTCTTCTATCAGCTTGAATCAGTCGGCCCATTCTCCTCTGACCTCTAGCATCAACAAGGCATTTTCGCCCACAGGACTGGATGTTTTTCCCTTTTCACACCATTCTTTGTCAACCCTAGAAATGGTTGTGCGTGAAAATCCCAGTAACTGAGCAGATTGTGAAATACTTGGCCGGCCCGTCTGGCACCAACAACCATGCCACGCTCAAAATTGCTTAAATCACCTTTCTTTCCCATTCTGACATTCAGTTTGGAGTTCAGGAGATTGTCTTGACCAGGACCACACCCCTAAATGCATTGAAGCAACTGCCATGTGATTGGTTGATTAGATAATTGCATTAATGAGAAATTGAACAGGTGTTCCTAATAATCCTTTAGGTGAGTGTATATAGCCTATTTACTACATGGATAGAACTGTCTGGACATTTCCAGACTGATATTATAATCACACCATTAAACTGTAGAACATTTTAACAGCTAAAGCAGCTATAATGGGTTTTTTTCTAATAAAAGTGAAATGATTGATGAGTGTGGAATGTGTCACTCAGTGACAAACCCACAGAGAAACATCACTGCAGTTTCGTTCAGCTCTACTGAGTTTAAAGCATCTTTTAGCTCACTGTTTTGATTTTCCGGCACACAACTTTACTGATTCGCTCTCATGGTGTCATTTTCAGCCTAAAAATCTCTAAAAACTGCCCGTACACTACCTGCCCAGCAAACAGCAGACAAAGTTAACAACTAGCTGGTGAACATTGGAGGTTGCCTTTATTTCAGACAGGACAGGTGAACAGAGACAGGAAACGAGGGAGTGAGAGAGAGGGGATGACGCAAGGGCAGCAGCCTGGGCTCGAACACGGCCCACTGCGAGTTTCTAGGACCTGTTGGACGTGAAAGATGGTAGTTCTGAACCCACAGAGACTTGAAACCAATACTGCAGCTCTCTCTTGTATTCTTTAAATCTATTTCATTCTCAGCTAACCAGAGTAATACTCTTTTCTGACACATTTATTGATAAATTCCTTGCTACCTGGATGCCTCCAACACAGATTGGACAGTCTCAAATCTAATACAATATTAGAGAGCCTGTTACAAACAGATCACCATTACTCCATTATCCTGGCTATCAAATCTCCACAGGGTATAGCGTTACATTTACAACAAATATCTTCATACTGTAGAACCTTTCCAAACTCAATCAGATGAGACACATCTAATGAAACAGTGTTACTGCTCATAGAAGTTAATTAATTTAAATGCAGGCAAGTTGCAGGGATAAAACAGAAAGACGACAAAAGATGAGTAAATAATAAAGGATTCACAATAGGTTCAAGATGCATTTTCACAAGCATTGTGGGTTTTGTTTCAAATGTTTTGTCTGTATTTTCAGTCTAAAAGCATTTTTTCCCAGTACACTTGTACAGACAGAGATACATTTTCCCATACACTTGTCCTTGCCCATTCTCCTGTGGAAAGTAGGCCTATGTCCTCCTTACGCCAATGAGCACTTAAATAGCCTATTTCTAACCAAAAGAATATTTAGCCAGTGTGTCAACAGGGATCACTTCCAGCATTGCACTCTTGAACAATGTAAAAACATTATTAAACAAAAAAGACAGACTCAATAATCAACATGCAGGCATTTGTTGCTCCACAATGATGGATTGTGTGGTGGCCCTTATTGCAGAGAAACTTGCAAAATCAAAAAAGAAATCCAGTCAAAGTATAACAGAAGCAATACAATTTTATTTTCTATCCATCAATCAGACGCATCCGGGATAGCTGCAGGAATGCAGCAGGTGGGGCTGACCTTAAATACCTGAGGTGGGCGGAGCTTTATTCCTGACTGACAGAAACAGCTCCCCGACCTTTGAGAGCAGCAGGGAGAGAGAGAGAGACCGAAAGCAGATAAAAAGTAAAGTCCAGAATGGCCACAGATTTCACCCAGGACACGGTGTTATATTTCATCCAGAGCAGCGGAGGCTCGGTGAAAAACTCGGAACTGCTTCTGCACTTCAGACACTTCCTCCAGGAACATGAGGACCGGGCGCGCAACCGGGAGCTATTCAAGAAGTTTGTCAACTCCGTGGCCACCGTCAGACAGGTCGACGGCGTCTCTCACGTCGTTCTCAGGACGAAATTCAAAGGATATGTCCCCGGCGGCGGTGAAAGGGGCTCCTCCGGGCCGCCGCGATTCCCCGCCGGGAAGAACACCGAGCACCGCCCGCAGAAAGGCAAACTGAGCCCGGCAGAGAGCGCGGAGAAGTCTCTGCAGAAAGCACAGCGGGGGGAGGCGACAACGCCCGCCGGGAAAACAGTCCTACCTGCGGCTGGGATCAAACTGAACAACAACAATGTGGAAAGAAATCTTAACTTGAAGCAGCAGCAGGTAGTGAGCACATCTGAACTTTCTGGTAGACCAGCAGCAGCTCAGGCGGTGAGTCAGACCTCAGAGGGGCTCTCTAAGCTTCCTGTCCGAGATCAGTGCACTAAAGTGGGACAGCAGAGGGTGGGTTTGGGCCCGCCTTCTGCGATCACACCTGTGGTCCCTTCAGTCAGACATCATGGAGAAACCAGCCAGCACGTCCCAGTCCCACAAACCATAAGACAGACCACAAACTCTCTGGCGCCTGAAGGAAGTCTTCATCAGGAGCTTCCTCTTCATCCTCAGGTTGCCCCACTCCACAAAAGATACAGACCGAGCTACAAGGCTGCCGTCTCTCACGATGAAGATGAGGAGGAAGAGGTCCCGATGAGGTCAGGTTTTGACCCACCTCCTGCGATCACACCTGTGGTCCCTGCAGTCAGACATCATGGAGAAACCAGGCAGCAGGTCTCAGTCCCAGACCCCATCAGACAGAGCGAGGCCTCTCTGGTGCCTGAGGGAGGTCTTCATCCTCAGGTTGCCCCACTCCACAAAAGATACAGACCGAGCTACAAGGCTGCCGTCTCTTACGATGAAGATGAGGAGGAAGAGGTCCCGATGAGGCCAGGTTTTGACCCACCTCCTACGATTGCACCTGTGGTCGCTGCAGTCAGACATCATGGAGAAACCAGGCAGCAGGTCCCAGTCCCAGACCCCATCAGACAGAGCGAGGCCTCTCTGGTGCCTGAGGGAGGTCTTCATCACAACAGTCTTCCTCCTCAGGTTGCCCCACTCCACAAAAGATACAGACCGAGCTACAAGTCTGCCGTCTCTTACGATGACGATGAGGAGGACGAGGTCCCGATGAGGCCAGGTTTTGGCCGGTCTCCTGCGATCGCACCTGTGGTCGCTGCAGTCAGACATCATGGAGAAACGAGCCAGCAGGCCCCAGTCCCAGAAACCATCAGAGAGAGGGAGGCCTCTCTGGCACCTGAGGGAGGTCTTCATCAGGAGCCTTCTCAAAATCACATCAGTCTTCCTCCTCAGGTCGCCCCACCCCACAGAAGATACAGGCAGAGCTACAAGTCTGCTGTCTCTTACGATAAAGATGAAATGGAAGAGGCCCCGATGAGGCAAGGTTCAGCGGCAGGAGCGTGGCCCCTGAGGGCTCCTCTCAGAGACACGGGTGGTGGGACATCCGCCTCCTTGCCGGGCATCATAGACCAGTCTGCACCTCCCACTGTCATCTCCTCCTCTTCGTCAGAAAAGAAGCTCCCGGGGATTTACATCCAGGATGTGGAAGGGGAAATTCTGCCCCCTGGTGGCCCAGGCTGGTGTTTGGAGTCAGGGGTTGGGATGAGAGGGCAGGGGGCCAGTCCCCGGCTGGTGCCTGGGTCTGCTCCGGGGGAGGCAGTGCCCACCAGACGCAGCCTGCCTTTAGAGGCAGAGCTCTACAGGCCGTCCCCAGATCGAGCAAAAGAAGTGCCGCCTCATCGCGGTGTCCACACGGACCACCAATACTCCCAGTCTGCAGGTGTCCAGCTGGAGGGGCCCGACCAAAGCCAAAGGGAGTCGCTGTCATCTAGCCCCAGGAGCGTCTTCTCCCCCTCGTCTGACACCGGCATTTCCAGCAGAGACTGGCCGCCGTCAGGCTCCCCTGGAGGATCGGAGTTGAACAGCAGCTATGAAGATCTATGGGCCAGAACAGGTATGGTAAGATTAAACAATAACTCTATATTTGTTATTAATATAGTCAACAAATCTCATGAAAAGAGCAAAACCAACAATGAACCTACTTCAAGTTTTGTATTTGTATCCAAAGCCTAATATATCGTCCTCCTCTATGCCATAGAACTCTAATGTTGTCCAACAATTTAACAGTTTAACAGCAATTAAAAACACACCAGTGAGCCACACTGTTGCACTGGGTAACATGTTCCTTTATTACCATGAAAACACACAATAAAGTTATTTTTGACTTAATCCCACATACCTGCTGACTTAAATACTCACTAGAGCACCAAACGTGTATTAATCCGCTGCTGAAAATAGTCCTCCAAAATTGTGTTATTTATTCCTGTATTGGTAAGTTACCTGAAACAAAAGAAAATAATAATAAATAAATAACAAAAATAAATAAAGAGTCCAGAGCTTCTGTTTTATTATAGGTTGTCTCTTTAACTCTGCTGCGTCAACAGGTAAAGGGTCTAAAATCCAGGAAGTACTTCAGCGAGCCCAAAGGACTGCGTCTGAGTCTGAGACACATTGTGCCAACACTAAAACCCTGGCACCTTGGCATGACTCCAACGACAATCCCCTTTATAACCAGGACACTGAAGCCTGTGTGTTGCCATGGCACCTCTCCAAAGGTCAGAGCTAAAGTTTGTTGGACTCAAGTCTGTTGACCAAAAGATACACTGTTCAACTAAGAACATTTAGTTGATGCGGTGTTTTTTTCTTATGATCTTTTATATAATGAAGTCATTAGCTGTGGAATATAACATCTGACAGGTCACATCTTTGTGCTTATAAACCAGCACGCTTCAGTCTTTAATAAGCTTTAGATATGAAGAGATCTTTCTGCATGACTGAAAGAATCTGCAGAAACAGCCTGGAAATATTTATATTATTTGTGTGTCAATTAATTGATTTGTAGAGTGACAGAAACTTGATCAACAATTTGATCATTGATGAATAATTTGTCAAACACAAATGCAGAACACTTTCTGATTCTAGTTCCATTGTGAAGATCAGCTGCTTTTCTCTGTCTTATGTCATCGTAAACTCTGTGGGTGTGGCCTGTTGACCAGTCAAAACAAGACATTTGAAGACATCACCTTGCTACCCACATCTGTAACGGTTCAGTGATTCACATGTGTCTGGGTTGTGCATATTGGCATCTATTTTCCTGTCTGGTGAAACAATGGACAAATCAGAGCTTTGCAGGCAGGATTAAGAATGGGGACTTCCTACCTAGCTAACTAGCTACATCCATAAAAAGAGTGACAGATAAAATGACATAATCAGTGTTAATGGTGAGTGAATATCGAAATGAATTGGCATTTCAGTCTGTTTGGCTATATGCATGTCAGCATATATTTGCTCACATGGCACACTAAAGCTAGCATTTAACAAGTTAATTCTAACAATAGAATAACACTTGACATTAATATGTCTGTAAATACCGCATGTTAGCATTAATATGTCAGAATGTGAGCGAATTATTATATGTAAAAATGAACCTTTCTGTTATTTTTTACTTACTGCAACATGTCTGTTATGTCATGTTAGGACAGTATGTTGTGCTATTATGTTTTGTAAATGCTGTTGCAACATGTCTGTTAAATCCAGAGCCGGTCCTGACCTCCCTGAGGCCCTTAGCAAAATTCTGCTGTGGGGCCGTCCTATCTGACATTTGAGCCATGTTAACAATTTGGCATTGCTGCACAGTCACACCTGATGCCGCAGTGCGCTCACTACAATTGTCCCTCCTTTAAAACAGTCTGTCTCTGTAATGTACACCCCTTTTAGACTTTTATTCAGGGATTGAACCTGCATTGCATTGTTAATGAGCATAGCGAGCCCCTCAGCTTTCCTCAGTCAGACAAGTTGGAGTCGGGGATGTCCTTATGTAACCATGTCTCTGGAACACAAAAAATATTATAGAGTACGATTCAGATCTGCTTTATATGAAATCCTTTGCTATGATTTGGTACAATGATAAACACTGCTCTCTGGATACTCTCTGACTCCTCACCAGGGCTGCTAGCTCATCTTATCTAGCAATCTCACATTTTCCATGACGACGGAAGGCCGAAACAGCCTGTATCTCCTTCTCCCCCTTTGCCTAGTGTTTCGCGCACTACCCTACATCCCCTGTTCTTCCTCCTCCTCCACAACTCCTGGGGGGGATTTCAGGTCTCGCCCTCTCAACATGCACTGTCAAAGCAACAACAGCAGACCTCTGTTGTGGGCAGCGGCTCTGTTGACGCCATATTGTTTGCAAAGAACGCGCTGAAAACTTTCTACAACATCATGGGACCAAGCTAACTAAACATGTAAACCAAAAAAAGTGTAAATAAGATTAATTTACACAAGAGGAGGTGAAGTCTGAGAGCAACTGTGGCTTGCTGCCACCCATACGACACCGGACACCCGGGACCAGCTTGTTTAAAGCATACTAAACCCTTTCCTCCACCCCACAGGGGATCTTCATGACGACCGCGGGGAGGTAGAGTCGAGCGAGGGCTCCACCTCTTCACCGCCGCTGCGGCCGCGCTCGGCGGCCACCAGGCTCAGCAGCAAGTTGAGGAGCAGGATGTGCCGCAGCCTGGGAGCCAACCTCGACGAGCTGGTCTACGAGGAGGCAAGAGGAGGAAGCGAGGCGGCCCGGCTGAACCGCCTCCACCTGATCTCCTCCTCGCTCAGCCTTCGCTACAACCTGTCGTCCTCCTCGCTGTCTTCCTGTTCCACGCCGCCTCGCTGCCGCAGCCTCGCCGACCTGGTCGAGGGGGTGGAGAGGAAAGGGGGGAGGAGGAGCCTTCCCGCCACTGCCACCTCCACCTCCACCTCCACCTCCACTGCTCATCATGAGGGCCCCGGTAGGCAGGTGAGACTTATAGACAGTACAATTGTTTCTTTTTAAATGTTCCATTCAAACCTCACTTGAACACTCTTGGTTTGGTAGTTTGGCCGGTAAGGGGGTCAAAACACTGATCACTAAAAGTATTTATGGAAAAATAGACTTATATTTTAAAATTTGTACTGATTACTGTCTGGCTGCATTGTTCTGTACCTCATTCAAACGAAACACCAAGGCTAGGATTTTACAACACCCAGTCGATTCCTAGGAGGAACGCTGATTAAGTTGATATTGATGTTTGTTCCTGTCATCAGTCACTGGTTCCTCTGGAGCCCAGGGAGCACGCCTGGCTGGTGAAGGGGGCGGCGGGTGCTTGGCCCGACATCTACTCCCTGTTCAGAGAGGACCCGTCCCTGCTCAACAGACAAGACTTCATCTCCGGCTTCACTGTGCTGCACTGGATTGCCAAACACGGTGACCACAGAGTCCTCAACACCTTATGGTACACAATTACCTTTCTGGAAGGTCTGGTTTACGTAGCATTCTGAAAGTGGTTTAACTTCAAAAACCAGCTTCAGTCCCCAGAGCATGATCTCTAATTACTTCTCTGAACTCCTGACATTTCCTCTACAAGAAACCTCAAAATCAATCGGAGAGATTGTCTTAAAATGTTTTGACCACATTCCTGCTCCACAAAGGATGAACCCTTTAGATGTTAATACCACCCTTGGAACAAACATTTTAGCTCCACTACTGGTCCGTGTAAATGTGCATTCAGACAGAAAACAAAGCAAATTTTAGAGGCAGCACAAATACTCACAAAGTCAAAGGAAAGACACAAGTGGATGAGAATTCAGGGCAGGACAAACTAAGACCAAGGAACTTGCAACTTGAAGCTGTTCCAAAACTTTACAGTGGGTTTTATGAATCTACCTCATAAACAAAAGGGGATGCTTTGAGAGCTGATTCCCTCTTGTCCCATAGAAACTGAATAGGGCCAAACTGTGTTTGTTTGTAACAATGCCTTCAGCTTCAGATGTGCATGCTCAGCTGTGGGGTGTGGGGTGATGGTGCAGTGGATAAGACACATGCCTCTGGTGTGAGTGACCGGGATTCAACTTCCCACTGTGACCCATCCACCAATGTCCCTCTGAGCAAAACACTTAACCCCTAGTTGCTCTAGAGGCGTGCAACCTCTGACATATATAGCATTTGTAAGTCACTTTGGATAAAAGCTAAATGAATAAATGTTAATGTAATGCTTTAAGCTCACCTGCTAATACTGATAGATTACAAAAAGTTTACATGTTAGCATGATGATGTTTAGCTTGTAACATATAGCTGAGGCTGACAAGTGGAGTTGTTGTCCTGCTGGTTGCTCTACAGGTAAAGATTACAAAATTCATCCTCTGGTGACCATGATTTTCTGTGACTACTGAGATATTTCACTTTGACCAACATGCTAACAGCTTAAAAAGAACTGCCACCAATCAAGCACAAGTTGCTTTCAAAAGTTCCTTGTTTTCTCCTTTTTTTTGCTCAATATTTTGAATGTGTAACAAAATCTGAAAGAAACGTACTGAATATTCACTAAATAAGTTAGTGAAACTCATTTATTTTGAAGGATGTGAAGGCAAATATATCTGAAGATACTTTGTGACCAGCCACTGATCCGCTCTCTCCTGTTGGGCTTTCAGGTATGGAGTTGAAAAGGCTGGTTTGACCTTTGACATAAACGCTAGGTCAACATGCGGCCACACGCCTCTCCACATTGCAGCCATCCACGGACACAAGAACATAATGCAGCTGCTGGTTAAGAAGTTCAACGCCAACGTGAAGCTGAGGGACATGGCGGGAAAGAAGCCCTGGCAGTACCTGAGCCGCACTCTGCCTCCAGAAGTCTTCCATCTGCTGGGAGCTCCACTGCGGGCTGCTGTGGAAGGACAGGGCGGAGTCGCGAACGTAGACTCCAGCTGGAAAGGGGAGCAGCAGCAGCGGACGCCACACCGCCAGCGTCGGCGCCATCACCTCTCCATGGCTTCCTCGGGCGAGAGGCCGCTGATCGTTTCAGGCACCACGAGGGTCAAACGGTCCACGTCGATCGCCGCGTTCCTCAAACACAAATCGCTGCAACGGTTTCAGGGAAATCAGTCCGACTCCTCTATTTAGAAACCTCAACTGATGGATTAAGTTTTTCTGTAACCTGGTTTACTGACCACTGGACTGAACAACTGTTTGCTGGCCAGTTGGGTTCAAACACAAACAAGGTTGAAACATGAGTTGGGCCTGACCACAGCATGGCCAAGATCAAATGATATGCCACATATGATCCACTGTCTGTCCACAGGCATATACTGATCGATGACTGACATTTCCCACTGCTGTAAAGAGCACCTTCACACCTATAGACCAAGGGAGAAATTGTAAATAGCTTTCAGTTCTGGTGGGTTCCTGTTCACACATTGAAGTCATACACGCTGACAAGGTAGTCAAATTCTGTTGAATGACAGCAGGTCAAGCTGGAATTTAATCCTTTTCATGTGTACATTTATGTTTTCTGTTGTCACAAAGAGCTCTTATAGAACACTAATTTCTGTGCCCGAGCATTCAATTTCACTGGATACGAATGCCAAAGAAAGAGGTTTATCACAAAGACTGCTGGATCCTGAGACGTGTGATGACTTGAGGCGAGAGGTGAATTAGCAAACATGTGGCAGAGCAGGTCAGTTTTCAGCGTGATTGTCTGTCGTTGTTGTCAGATGGGGGGGGGGAAAAAACGGCAAACGCTGTAAGTGTAGGAGCCGCGTGGGCAACCACTTTCAGTCTGAGGCGGTGATTCACTCACACTTCAGAGACACCACTTGTCACACACATTTGACCTTTTGTCAGTGTGTACTCCCTCATAACGATTCATAATCATGCATCAGTTTTTACATTAAACTCAAATCAAATTAATGAGATCAAATTACCTTAATTAGATAAATCACTTTGCAGTAGGCACTACTTTTGTGAAGCTTCACTTTTTGCTGGCACTGAATGAGAGGTGTTTTAAGTTGGTGGGGTGATTTTTAAAACGTAAGTCTGGTTTATTACAAATTGGGTATTGTTTTCGTAGTTTTGTCTATGCGGCCACATTCCTATAACTCTGTTTATAACCAAAATGTGATTCTGCACACTTTTTTGAGGGGATTAAAACCAACAAGATATGATGTATTACTAGTAAGTTTTAGAGGCACTGGTATACATATTTTGTCACCTTTGGGCAGAGCCAGGCTAGCCTCCTGGTCTGAAGTTTGCTCTAAGTTGATGTTCTACAATGAAGATGTACAGTATTTTTCATACCACTACTTATGCATTAAATATTAAATATGTTTCACAGTTGGAGGTGTTGTGTCTTGAAACACTGCAGTCAGCTTTCATGGATATGGATGGTTTTCCACAATTTCTCTTATTTCTATGGAGCCCCATAAAAGACAAAGGCAGAAAAAAATCACAAATATAACTATTATATGTTATTGACACCTTTTCTTGTTCCTGAATGGAGAACACTGAAATGCAGAAAACACATAATTTTTGAAAAATAGGCAACTGCCCCGACCCTGTGGCTCCAGAGTTACTGTGTGGTGAATTAGTTGTACATGATTGTATTGCTTGCAAATTGCTCCTCGTTTGCCTCATAAAAGATCTTACTGTGGTAGCATTGTGCACATTCCAAAATAAAATGGTGATTATTCAAATTACAATAAGTGACCTGACATACAGAAACTTGGCGGCTGGGTATGACCGGTTTCTGGATTGCGCAGTGAAGATGAGCGGTTACATATTGTTTCATTATATCCACCAAGCAGTTACACCCAGTAGGCGGTTTAAGAGGGGATGCCTTTCCCCTTGTTAACCTGCCAGGTTCAGGAGCAGAGGTTGTTTAGTTCAGTATGTTAGTGTAGTCTGCCCGACTCATTGATCCTTAGTCTGACTGAAGTTTGTACAAGTTAGAATCTGTGGCCCGGGCCATGGCTCTGAAATATCAGGAGCATAACTGGGCTATGTATTGATAAATCCATGGCGCTGTCCGTAGTGCTGAAGTAGCGGACAGGTTTTTCTCTCAGTCCCGCCCTTCAGTTTCATCTTAGATCTAAAATATTCTCTAAATTATATCCTATAAATACTCAATTCTATACTACTACAAAGCAACAAGTAGCAACGTGTAGTCGTGGGGTGCTCCCATTGGGCCATCCCAAATCATGACTGGTTACACCGCTGTGTCCTGTTAAAGGTGGTTTTGAAACTGGTAACCTGTTCAATCTGTGTGGAGAAACGCTGCAGGCTGGACGACATGTTTGTACATGTCTGTGTGTGTGTGTGTGTGTGTTAGGTTATGTCATTGAGGTTCCTCAACAGATGTACAAAAATCTGTGTGGGTAAGGTTAGTTTTTGTTTGAACAAGCGCAGTGTTTACATTCTGAAACAGCCGGTTAGACCGGTAGTGTATATAGAGTTACACAATACTCTGCAGCCTCTCTTCCTTGTTCATATAAAATAATAAGCTTTATTGGAATGAAACATATTGCCAAAGCTAAACGGCATATTATTGAATATTGCACAAAACATAATAATAAATAAATAAATAAATATATATATATATATACATAATTTATCAAAAACAATATAATAAGGTGAGATGGTCAATGACGGAAGAGTATCAAAGTGTATGAGTGCAGTGGCTCATGAAAGGCACTAGGACAAAGCAAAATAAACAAGGTGCATCTGAGCAGGAGGGTTTAAACAACTTCCAGCAACACTGGCCAGAGGTTCCAGTTAACACGATGGCACCTCAGCTCCGTCCAGCTAAGATCTTGCAACACGCACAGATCCGTCAAGCTAATTTTAGTCAAAGATAGGGAACAAGGAAGATGGGGAGATAAGCAAATAAGCGTACACAGGAGGCAGTACTGTGAGGGAGCTTGAGACAATGTGAAGTGAAGAATGTCCAGGCTGGAAGGGTGACGCAACAGATCCTTTGTGGTCACCTGCAGCGCTCACATTAAAGCTTGTGTAGGCAACTTTGGAGAAACCAGCAAGAGATTTTGAAAGTATTGAACTGACCCCTTCCTCTCCCTCCAGACCTCCCTCCAAAGCCACTCCTTCAAAACACGTTTTAATGTAAGTGAGTGCACGGGCAGAGTGCACATAGGTAGGTAGGTAGACAGGCAGGTAGGCCGGTCAATCATTTAATTTGGACGGATAGAGGGCTTTTTTCATTTTTGTGTTAGAGCATTTGATTAATTGATTTCTGTCTGGGTGTAAAGATAATTTCAACAAATATAACTTAAAATGCCTCTGAAATAAAGTGCCTAACCTAGCTTTAAACACAAGACATAAGCCCACATAAACTTGTATCACTGTTGAGCTGCCCAAACAGGAGAACTACAAATAACAGCTTTGACACTATGGAGACCCAACAGATTTGGTTGCAGTCTTCAGTAGCAAACACAAGCCACATTCCTTCAAAAACACTGATAATAACCGAGTAGCCCCCAAAGTGCATATAAGCATATGAATATGAGCCCACTTTTACAGGTGCTGGTCATATAATTAGAATATCATCAAAAAGTTGATTTGTTTCAGTAATTCCATTCAAAAAGTGAAACTTGTATAATGTATACATTCATTCCACACAGACTGATATATTTCAAGTGGTCATTCCTTTTAATTTTGATGATTATAACTGACAACTAATGAAAACCCCAAAATCAGTATCTGAGAAAATTAGAATATTGTGAAAAGGTTCAATATTGAAGACACCTGGTGCCACACTCTAATCAGCTAATTAACTCAAAACACCTGCAAAGGCCTTTAAATGGTCTCTCAGTCTAGTTCTGTAGGCTACACAATCATGGGGAAGACTGCTGACTTGACAGCTGTCCAAAAGACGACCATTTACACCTTGCACAAGGAGGGCAAGACACAGAAGGTCATTGCTAAAGAGGCTGGCTGTTCACAGAGCTCTGTGTCCAAGCACATTACTAGAGAGGCGAAGGGAAGGATAAGATATGGTAGAAAAAAAGTGTACAAGCAATAGGGATAACCGCACCCTGGAGAGGATTGTGAAACAAAACCCATTCAAAAATGTGGGGCAGATTCACAAAGAGTGGACTGCAGCTGGAGTCAGTGCTTCAAGAAAGACATGGGTTTCAGCTGTCGCATTCCTTGTGTGATCAAGACACAGTGTCAGAAGCATCTCGCCTGGGCTAAAGACAAAAAGGACTGGACTGCTGCTGAGTGGTCCAAAGTTATGTTCTCTGATGAAAGTAAATTTTGCATTTCCTTTGGAAATCAAGGTCCCAGAGTCTGGAGGAAGAGAGGAGAGGCACATAATCCACGTTGCTTGAAGTCCAGTGTAAAGTTTCCACAGTCAGTGATGGTTTGGGGTGCCATGTCATCTGCTGGTGTTGGTCCACTATGTTTTCTGAGGTCCAAGGTCAACGTAGCCGTCTACCAGGAAGTTTTAGAGCACTTCATGCTTCCTGACTTTAGATCAGGTTTTTGTCAGTCAATGGCACATTCGCGTTCTGTGGGCCCATTGCATCTCAATGGGAGATTTCTGGTTAAATAAATGAAGAAAATACACATACATTCGACCTTAAAGTTAATGAACTTGAAGTTAACAGATTGATAGCCAGACCCATGATTTTACTGTCAAATAATGAGAGAAGTTTGCTGCTGAGGAGCCATCATCATCAGACCAATTTCATAATCTTGGGCCAATTAAAACCGTTTTAAAATGAATGCATGATTTGTTTCCAGTCATTGAGTCTTGAGCAGTTTTGCAGTGGAATCATGTCAGTCCCATCATCAGTTCTAGCCTTTTCATACTGTCAGTAAACCATTTTGAGTCTGTCACATTGCTAAACCAGCATATAAACTGTCACAAAAGCAGACATTAAATAAAGTCTGGCTGGTATGAAGTGTATAATTGGCTACTCCGTAACAATCCAGGCATTGTGGAGCATCTGTAATGCACAATTGATTTTAACATCCCTTGGTTCATGTCCCTTAATTTCTATTAGCAGGTTTTACAGATATTAACTACAGTATCTGTGTGGTTCTAGAAAGAATCGATAAGAAGCTACTTTTCTTTGTATCTTTGTGTTTACCAAAATGTAAATTTAACTAATAGGCTAAACACATATTCTCAGGTAAATGGCTTTAATGAGAATTTTTGGGTGGCCTAGGACTTTGGCACAGTGTCTGCTCTCAGGAAAGCCAAATCACATACTATCTAACCTACATAACAAGCTCATTCTAATCCTGAAAGTCTTTGGAAGGCTGTAAATTCTGACAAAATGGGTAATATGACATATTTACTATGCCTTATCTCTGAACAAGAGGTCTGTTTAGGTTTTAACAAGTGAGATATGATAGTGAGAATGTGCCCCCTCCTGGTCAAAAATGCTCAAAAAGGTTTTTTATTTTCCAAATATTTATATTTATATTCATTACAATGGTCTGTATTATGAGATCACCTGAAGTCTGAGATCACACGGTAATGTGTCATTGTGTTAACATTAAAAAATCTCTTATTTTTGCTTGGCCTGCCATACAGAGCTGTAGCATGGCTGCAGACTCACTGGATAAAACACCTCACTAAAGTCTGTCTTTTGTCTTCAGCGGGAAAGGGTACAACTGCCATTCATTTCTGGGTCAAATGACTCTGCAGTAGTCATGGGGATTTGCTATTTATCGGCTCAAGTTCCAATTGGCAGTGACTGAAACATGACACGACGGCGGACGCACTAATTCCCGTCAGCTGTGTGACTTTACATCAGTGCTGTGACTGTTACAGAGCACAGAAACATTACAAGCACACCTGTCACCTGCCCAGCACGGTGCTATTAAACCATAAACACCGATGATACAGAGTGAGAGTGAGCTGACAGAAAATGCGACAGATCTAACGTTATTTTACCCCTAAACTGACATAAATGAGACCAGGGACCCCCAACTGATAGGATTTTTGCTTTTAGATATTTTATCATAGAAAGTGTATGAGACCATGACCAAAATAGTCATTCATTCTATTGTTGTGTTACTCATGGATGGAATTATAGTGAAAATAAATGATCCCCCTCTTTGCTAGGGACCCCACTTTGAGAACCAGTGGTCTATGAGGGGTGGAACGTAACAATATTCATGCACGCCAGTGTTTCATAGGCCCCACTAGCACCTGACAAGATCTCTGCGATGTTGACCAACAGCGTGGCACCATTACAAGTTCAATGCAAAGATGTGAATAAACGCAAATTCGCACCGGGCAACGCGAACTGGGCGACGCGAACGGTGTGAGCTGAAAATGTTCAACTTTAATAACGTTAATTCACTCTTATCGCACGGTTTATACAGGCAGCACAGAATGTTCTGGACAAATAAAATAGAATACTGATAATGTTCCACCCCTCATAGCAACCAGCCACAAATAATGAATCTACAGAAGAAACAGGGAAAGTGTTTCTGTAAAGAGATGCGAAGGCTGGTCACAAAACTGCTGGAAAACAACTTCTGACACACAGTATTATAGTTTTGTAAAGTTGTTATAGCTAACATATTTAAGAACAGCTGCTTCCACAGAGCAACATTGTTCCATTGGAGTTTTCCTCCTGTCCATCAGATGAATGAAAGTCCAATATTAACTCTCCTTCTCACTCTGGTTTACCCTTGTACTTTTTTCTTGTCTGTACCTGCCTTTCTGTCCCTTCACTTTCTACAGCTTACTATAAAAAGCAGAATTTACTTGGTTAATAGAAATAACATCAACATCATTTCTGTTGCGGTCCTCAGCTCTGACTGCCTTTTGTAACACTTCATTGATCTGTTGACTTGCCTGTTGTGACCTTTCACCCCTGACCACCTCTGCGTAATGTTTATCCATGAACTGAAATTTTGCTCTGTTGGGAAAAACTCTATTTAAAAATTAAATGTAGAACATGAATGTGTTTGTGTGATACAATGAAGACAAAGAGCCTGCGCAGTTTTTATTCTTCTTATCTCTTTATTTATTGGTGCCGGTTCAGGGACCTGGAGCAGTCACCAGCAGCTCCCACAGCAGGAACAACAGAGCTTTTTGCAGGAATAAAAATATATTAAACTGAACGTCAAGACATAAAAACAGAATCTGTCACATATTTTTTTTGGAACATCAGAGTGAAGATTGTCACTTGTGTCCTTGTGAAGCTCCGCTCAACTAAAAAAAAAGCAGTTTTTTTTTTTAGCTTAATATTAAAATGCTTTTAATAACTCAATGTTGTTTTATTACATATGGATATATTAACTATAACTTTAATTCCCTCTGTCTACTTCAACACAGAAACCACATGCAGTCAGACTTTCACCAGGGCCTTTTCTTTGTACAAGGACAACAAAGTTAGGTTTATTGTCAAGCAAGATGCAGTTTTATAGAATTTAACTGGAGCTGTTGTCTTAACACCAAGTTCTCAAGATTCTTTAAGGTTATAGATGAGAGGATGTACGTTATTGGGAAAAAAATCAGGATCCCTTGGTGTCTCTGCGTTCAATGAACCAAGTTAGCTGGATAACATATTGTTGGCCTGGGACA
Organism: Micropterus salmoides; assembly: GCF_014851395.1. NCBI lineage: Eukaryota > Metazoa > Chordata > Actinopteri > Centrarchiformes > Centrarchidae > Micropterus > Micropterus salmoides. The sequence goes on along the minus strand of NW_024041151.1, from coordinate 28,510,710 downwards.
CGTGAGCGAGGTTTAAAGAACAGGGCCCTGATTGTACAGCAAGTACTGTAGATCCTACAGTGTTTGACAGCCTGTGGTTACCTCCAACCCACTGAGAGCTGCTGCAGTGACTAATAATTTGTCTATTCTCTCAAGGTGACTTGAGACAACCAGTAAAATGATGAATGTCATTTGCCAGCCAAGACACGTGCAGGAGGAAACCAGATTTCAGTGGCAGCTTCAAAGAGACCCGTTTTAGTTTGTGGGATAAAACAACCTGAGAAACTTTCATTCAGTCAAGCCAACAAGCTGAGAGGAAAGGGAAAGAGGGAGGGATTTATGAGAGGGATATTTATATTAGCATCTTATAAACAATCAAATTGCACTTCACAAAAAAAATAACTCATTCTATCTGGGCAAGCAATACAGACAATGTCTATACAGAAACTTGAAATTTAGACTCTGTGAAGATAAATAGAGATGAAAACATGCAGAGCGAAGAAAGAGAGAAGACAGAATAAAGACATAAATATGTATCACGAAAGAAACAAGAACAAATATAAGTTGACAAATGATGACGTTTTCAAAAATCTTTCAGGACAGGACAGAGAGAGAGAGAGACACACACACACACACACACACACACAGGGGTAGAGAAATCAAAATTTTTTTGAAGGTCACTTTTCTATCTATAATTTTTTTTTAACTTTTGTAATATTGTATTTGTGTTCAACAAATAGAATTAATAAGATAGTAGCAGCAGGTTTAGTTTTTGAATGTTAAATTTTTTTTGGGCTCTGTTTTCTCGCTGCAGGGGATGATGGGAACTGACCTCAGGACAGCTGAAGTTCAGTTTGACTGAAACCAAAACCACCTTAACCACTGAAATTACTTGTATCACTATTTCATTTTTATTATACGTCAATATTTTCTTCTTTTACTGTACGTTTAATCAAGAGCAGTGAAGTAAAAGACATTTCTGCAGCTCTGATGGGCAACATTTCCTGAGGAGCTGCCTTTAAATGGAAACACTGAATAAAGTCCTTTTCTCCTGACTTTGTTCCCTATTGCTGAGGGAGTGATCCATCACGGTTGCCAAAAGAACTGCCTAAATGTCACTGTTTGATTAAAAAATTAATATAGTTTGAATCCTTAAACTGTGAGGTTTAATTTGAAAGGTGTGAAGGTGGTTTTGGTTTACAGGTTCCTGTTTGGTCTCTAGGAGGCACTGACTGGCTGCAGAGGCGGGCAGGGGGAAGAGCTGCCTTCCTGTAGGGACAACAGGACACTGCAAACACCCAGACCTCCTCCTCCTCCTCCTCCACCTGTTGTTACTGCCCCCATTGCAGGTGTTGCCCCCTCCTGGACGGCGGTGGTGGTGATGTCTTCATTGTAGAGGCGTTTGATGCAATCATAGAAGTCGTCCACCTCCATCTCCTCCACCTGAACAGACAGACTTAGATTGTGACTCAGCTGTAGGGCTGCAAATAACTATTATTTTCATTATCAGAAACTCTCCCGATTACTTTCATGACTCATCAGTTTATCGTAAATAAAATGTATAAAATGTCAGAAACCTGAGCTTAAAAACTAACTCAAACAATTAGTTAACGATTATTTTTTATCTGCCCTACTCACGCCCCTGCATGAAGTTCTTGTGTTTTTTTAAAGCGAGGGAGATAGTGTTACCTTGCGCTTGGCAGAGGCCTTGTAGCGCAGCGTGACCTTTTGCAGTTGGTTCAGATGGCGGAGGTGTTTGGGTGGGGAGAGTAGAGCTGGGATGCTGCTGGAGGAGGAGAAGACGGAGCTCCAGGGCTGATGGCTCCCCCCTACCCCAGCAGCAGGTGTCAGATCTTGCTGGACAGGGGCGAGGGCGTGCTCCTTAGAAGACTCGTTGGTGGAGGTGATGGTCCCTGGAAAGAAAAAAGTCACAGAAGTACTTTTAATACCTTTCTGGATGAACTATCAAAAGTTCAAGTTAAAGTCAGAACTAAAACAATTAACACAGATTCCACACAATCTTCTTCCTTGTCGAAGTACCTACAATACCCACGATGCATTTTGGCCAGACGCTGGTACATTATGCTGGTAGCTGCTAATGTAGCCTTGTGCCACTAACCTTAGGCAGAGATGATGAGCGGTCTACTGGGGTCTGATACGCTCACTTCTTTCAAACTCCACAACCCTCTGAAGCCCCAAAAGGCTTTATACAACTTTCACACAGTTAATCCAAGACCTGTAACAGACTATGATGTGTAACGCAGTGAGGTTCCCCTTTAACACATACCCAGTGTGCGGCAGGGGAGAGTGGGGTCCTGTGCAGGAGGCTGCAGGGTGTTTTGGTTCTGCAAGGGTTGGTAGATGTAGACAGTGTTTGGAGGCAGGGAAGCTCTCAGTGTGGACAGACTACGAGCCACAAGCTCTCGACTCCGGATCAACTCGGAACTGTCGATCTAAGAGAGAGGGAGGAGGAGGAGGAGGAGGAGGAGGAGGAGAGAAGAACAAAGGAGACACACAGGTGGAAGCAGAGGGAGCTGTAAGAAAGACATATCCCCTACAGGCAACAGTGTTCATTACAGGACATGTTGGAAGATCAAACAACATTCTGATGATTAGCCGATGAGAATTAACAGAAACATTTCAGCTGGATAACATTGGTCAGCATCATGCATCATGAAAACAACATTAATAAACTGGCCAAAAGTAGATTTAACTGTAGTAATTAAATTATATAACAAATATGCAATAAACTAAGTTCATTATTTTTGCTTAAATAATTTACCTTTATTTCGCCTTAAATGTTATGTAATTATATAATTTACAATTTTCTTCTGTGGTGCATGATCAGTAATTGTGGCAACCTGAACATTATTTGTTGTATATTGTTTCTCTGGACAGACTGGTTAAGGAGTCAAAATGATGAATGGCCATTATTCATTTTAAAGTACAGTTCATTCATTTCTTTACAGAAAAGCATTAAAACAAGGACAGTAAAATATGAGGATAAAAAATAAACATTAAATAAAGATTTAAGATGTCCTACAGAATAAAACAAAAGTATCCAATGATAAGTCTGACAGTTTTATTTGACTAGTTTACGAGCTGTGTGACTGATAATGTCAGTATGTTAGACTGCTGTTGTCTCCTGCTGACACTCACTGCCTTGCTCAAACAGAGTCAGGGACAATGAGCTTATTGACTTACAGCCATTTTAAAAGGCTGTGATGGCAAACGGAGAGGGGGAGGAGTTAAACCAGGAAACAGCAGCTGCAGAGACAATCAACCAGATTGACTCCTGGTCAGGGGCGAGTCTCTAAAAAGAGAAGCTCTTTAGGTCCGTTTTTGCTCTCTAATGTTAAAGTATTCACATCAGTTCCTCTGCGCTTGCTCTCCTACAGCGTTTCCAAATGCCACCTCTCCCTCCTGCTACATCAGACTACATGTTTAGTGATCTCTGACGACAGTTTGTTTTCCTTTGCGTTTCTGTCTGTTTGTCTTCTTCTCTTCCAGAGCCTCTCATAGAAAAACAATTGCACCTGAGATGATAAAGTCTGCTGGCTAACAAGGAGTGAAGATGTTGTAATATTTCATCTAAAATGTATTTTTAGTGCAGTTTGAATTTTGTTTTAGTTAGAATTTTGACATCGGTGCTCTTCTGTTTTTTGTCTACAGATGACAGATGTTGATCCATTTTGAGGAACTGAATTAAACTTATCAGGAGTTTCCTCTTTGCTTGTTGATCTGGTTCTTCACAGAAGCTCAACCTGAGCTTTCTGCCGCTTCTCTTCCAACACTTCTATTTGTTTTGGTCACATATTCCACACTGAACATTTAGAGCTTCTGATTGGCCACAAGTTGTACCCAATAATGAAATAGAGTCAGTCTTGTACCTGTGCCTTCCTCAGCAGGTTGATGGTGAGAGCCAGCCAGTCAGGACAACAGGTCTCCAGCTCCAAGGTGATGAGGGCCAAGGCCAGCATGGATCCTCTGAGCTACAGAAACACATGAGGGACAAACAATCATATCTGGCTTACTGCTGATCATATGGTAACATAATGTGACCAATAAAATTACACAGGAGAGACAGCCATCATTTTTCCTGCACCTAAAAGTCTGCAGTGTCTAGTCTGACTCCTGCCCTGTGGCACTCACCCCTGTTCTGATGAAGTGCTTTGAGAAACTGGTTCTCCAGCACATAAAGAACAACATCCCAGCCAGCCTGGACCCTCACAACAGAAACATCAGATCCACAGAGGATGCCATCTCCACTGCCTTCCACTCAGTGTGGGCCAGAACAATTAATTGAAATCAAAACTGCAATATGGCCATGTGCAATATTTTTGTAATTTCTGAAGCCCCAACTCAGTGTGTCACACCTTGAAAATAACAACACCTACATCAGAATGTGATGTGTTGATTTCAGTACCTCACTAAATATTGGACAGTTTGGAAGGGTGGACACACCTCCTCCACTCTAGTGCTCAGTCCCCTCCTGTTCCCGCTGTACACCCTGACATGGAGTTGTGAAGTTTGCGGACGACACCAACATCATTGGCTGTTTTTTTTAAAGGAAACTTGTGAGACCAAAATTCCTGTGCCAAGTTCTTGTCAGCTTTTACAGAGAAGCAATAGAAAGCATCCTGACTGAAAACATCACAAACTGGCATGGGATGTGCACGGCCCAGGACCGGAGGGCTCTGCAGCGGGTGACTAAAACTGGTCATTGTTACCCATCTCCCGAGCATCAGTGATATCTGTGAGGTGAGGTGCCTACGCAGAGCCCAAAGTTTACTAAAGGACAGGACCCACCCAGCCACAGCCTGTTCACCCTACAAACATTTTTTTATACATTAAATGAACCCTTGAACCTGTTCATTGTTCATGCAGGTCAAATGTCCACATGCATGAAAACCTGAGCCTCAGACGGTGATTAGCCTCCATCTTGAGTTGAGAAAACAGAATGTGCTTTACAGCTCTGTTACGTAACTAGAGAGCGGCAGATAAATCTATGGTGCAAAATGACAGTGTACACTCCCAGGCCACTATAGTAGGTACACCTGTTCAACTGCTCGTTAACACAAATAGCTAATCAGCCAATCACATGTCAGCAACTCAATGCATTTAGGCATGTAGACGTGGTCAAGACAACTTGCTGAAGTTCAAACTGAGCATCAGAGTGAAGAAGAAAGGGGATTTAAGTGACTTTGAATGTGGTGTTGTTGTTGGTGCCAGACATACTGGTCTGAGTATTTCAAAAACTGCTGATCTACTGTGATTTTCACGCACAACCATCTCCAGGGTTTACAGAGAACGGTCGGAAAAAGAGAAAATATCCAGTAAGCGGCAGTTGTGTGGACAAAAAAAATGCCTTGTTGATGTCAGAGGAGAATGAGCAGACTGGTTTCAAGATGACAGAAAGGCAACAGTAACTCAAAAAAACACTCGTTACAACTAAGGTATGCAGAATACCATCTCTGAACGCACAACACGTCAAACCTTGAAGCAGATGGGCTACAGCAGCAGAGGTCCACACCGGGTGCCACTCCTGTCAGCTAAGAACAGGAAACTGAGGCTACAATTCACACAGGCTCACTAACACTGGACAAAAGAAGACTGGAAAAACTGCGACATTCAGATGTCAGAATCTGGCATAAACAACATGAAAGCATGGATCCATCCTGCCTTGTATCAACGGTTCAGGCTGGTGGTGGTGGGCTAATGGTGTGGGGGATATTTTCTTGGCACACTTTGGGCCCCTCAGTACCAACTGAGCATCATTTAAATGCGACAGCCTCCCTGAGTCTCGTTGCTGACCATGTCCATCCCTTTATGACCACAGTGTATCATCCTCTGATGGCTACTTCCAGCAGGATAATGCACCATGTCACAAAGCTCAGATCATCTCAACGTGGTTTCTTGAACATGACAATGAGTTCACTGTACTCCAGGGGCCTCCACAGTCACCAGATCTCAATCCAATAGAGCCCTTTGGGATGTGGTGGAACGGGAGATTCACATCATGGATGTGCAGCTGACAAATCTGCAGCAACTGCGGGATGCTATCATGTCAATATGGACCAAAGTTGAAATATGGACCTTGTTGAAAGTATGCCACGAAGAATTAAGCAGTTCTGAAGGTAAAAGGTTGTCCAACCCGGTACCAGCAATGTGTACCTAATAAATTGGCAGGTGAGTGTATATGGGTGTGTGTACCTGTATGAGTATGTGGTCAGCCAGACAGTGGTATAGGCGCCGTGTGAGCATGGTGAGGTGCTCAGAGCGGTTCAGTCCCAACATGAAGTCCAAAAACCCAGAACGACATGACAACACCATCGCATGGAACTAAGGGAGAAGCAGAAGAGGAGGCGGGGTTGGAGAAAAACAATCATCATTACGAGCATATTCTATTTCAAATATTTGATGATGATGAAGAATTTTTTAAAGAGGTAGTATTCATTTTCAGGTTCAAAATCTTATTTAGGGGTTGTACCAGAACAGGTTTACAGGGTTTAATTTACAAAAACACCTTTATTTTTGTCATACTGCACATTGCTGCAGTTCCTCTTTTCACCCTGTGTGTTGAACATTTGGTTTTAGCTATGGACGGATGATGTTTGTTAGGAGTTGCAAATGCGCAGTTCCTAGTTAAGGACTAATAGCCAATCAGAAGCAGAGTAGGGCAGGTCAGTGAGAACTGTGAGAAGCCGGTAAACACGCTTTATATGTTCCCCTTACCAGCTTAATCTGTAACAAAAGTTTCTTTCATCCATAAAGTTTTAACTGAGCTCTGTCTCTACATCACAGTAACAACTTTGTCCATTGACTGCCTGGAGGGTAGCTGGTGTTTGGAAGGGAGAGGAGAGGTGTGCAGCAGCACAGTGTGTTTTTGAGGGCGTGTCTGCCTAGACGCTTTGCGAGCATTATGACGCGTGTTTTGTTGTGTCGTCACAGGGATGAAAGGGAAAAGGCTACAAACGAGCTTTCTGTGGGATGGACTTTGGGCTTTTTTTCAATTTAAAAATCAACCAAATATTGATTTTGATTTAGAGTTTTTCTTCTCTTCACTAACTAATCTATTTTTGAAAGACTTCTTACTTAAGAAAATATTTCAAGACCTGCATAAAACTTTGGCACAGTACTGTGTATACTACTAATACTTAATATAAGCTTTACTGCTGAGAGTCTTACCAACAATAATATTTCAGAGCACATCACAATATTTAGAGGCTGATCTTTATCTCCATTTTTATTTGTTATTTATTTATTATTACAAAATTGCCATCGGACGATGTCTACAATGAAACATTGGGATGGATGATGACATCAGGCCATCTTTTTTTGCTTTAGAGAAAAACTGTTATGGCAAAGTTTATCTGAGGTTAAATGCCTGGAGGGAGGATTTTTGAGTAGAGATTACATTTGATAAATGGCAGGATGCTTGTATTAAAACCCAAACCCAATCTGCTACTATTAGACACATGTTGTTAGCAATGTCACTTGCTAATGTGTACTTAGATTACTCCAGTTAAATTGCATAACATTTGATAGCAATCATCCAGATACATGCATCAAGTGTAATCAGAAAAGGGCGACTTTAGTCCACTGTCTCTGGGACTGTGCTGAAACAAGTTTATTTTGGGAGAAATGAACAATTCTATTGTTAAGATTTTAGCTCTCAAGTTACCCCTTGATCAAAATGTTTTTATATTGGGAGTGCACCATCCACCACATATATACAGAGAAGTAAACAAATTCTTCTCCATATGTGCTTACTGCAAACATCTAATTGCCCTCTCAGTCCTCAAATAGGTTAGTGGCTGAAAGAAAATGTCCTGCTGTCTTTCAATGAAAAAGATAACATATCCTCAAACGCAAAAAATTACTTTTTTCAAATAGTGTGGGGACAATTTATAGATTATTTTGAAAATGGAAATTTGAACGATGAGCTTGCTTAGGTAGGAGAGACTCGGGATGGATAAATGGAATGTAAGATGTTAAGTGATGTGGTGCTAAATCAGTAAAAACGGAATCTTGAATGTGATGTACAAATAGAGAAACATGATGTTTGTGGATTATCATCTCTTCTTTGTTTCAGCTTTGTTTGTTACTGCTCTTCTCTATTTTCACATGTTACATATAACTTACTTGTGTAGCCCATTATTTATAGACAATATCGGATGGGTGAATGTGGGGAAGTGGTGCTGGGAAGGAAGGGAAGATACAAAATAGTGCATTTGTAATTGTTATTCACTATGTTTATATTGATATGCAATAACACTGACCTGTGTAATGTCACCACTAAGCGAAAATCAAGATAACCATTATTAAAAAAAGTAAAGTAAAGATGTAACAGATTTGAGCAAAACATATTTAAGTTAAATAAACTGCAGGAGGTGAAACAAAGAAAAATCATCCAGCAGGATCTGTAGTAAGGCAGGCAGTAACGTCTTTTTGCCACCAGGTACCGCTAGCTGCACTGATGAGAAATCTACAAACACAAACTGAATACCATCTGGATGGATCAGATCCACAGTGACTAACAGTGATCAATAATTCATTGAGGACAGTCCTTCAGAATGTGGGAAGTGTTCAATGAGGATTTAACAAATAAGCCAATGGAGCTCAGATTATGCCAGATAAAGCAAGGGTGTGTGTGACAGACGTACGATGTGCAGGAAATCCAGTGCTGTGGCCGTGTGCAGATCCCAGTTGAGTTTGTCCAGAATGATCCTCTCCATCCTCAGGATCTCTGACGGAGAACAGCCACAGCTGCTAGAGGAAGCCAAGTCCTTCAGAGAAGGCACACACTGAGCCACACACACACACACACACAATTACAAGAACTGTTACTTTCCATGCTCTTTTTTTTTGCACCTAAAGCTACTTCCACACCAATACGTTTTTGTTTTAAAAGCTTTCAGTTTTAAAACTAAAACGGAGTCAGTAGAATTTTCAAAAGGGGTTTTAGGGGTTCGAAATCACCAAAATAGTGCGGAAGCCAGGTGTAAAAGGCAGCAAAAGTTATGTTTTAAGAGAAAAACGTAATCATGTGGCTCTAGCCTCAGTGTCTGTCTGATTATGTGTGTATTTCTACATGTGTGTCGTGGTGTTTGTGTTCACCTCGTCCTCCTCACAGGTCTTAGCAGCCAGAAAAAAGCAGGTGATGGCGATGCAGCGCAGGTACTTTGGACGAGCCTGAAGACAAATAATATCATCAGTAAGTCATTGAAATTTTTACAGTCAGTTGTACACCAGTGTGCTGGAGTCACCCTAACATCAGCTGACAACATATATAATGTAACTATTATATTGTTTTTTGTGTAGAACTTGAATTGTGGCCGGCAGATCAGAGACCACTCTGTTGCTCAGGACACCGTCTTCCCACACAGGTGTTTTCACTTTTCAGGAATGTGCGGCCATGTATAAACTCAGATTCATACTTTTTTCAGAGAAGACATTTTAATATGTCATCCCAGGAAAAGCACTGCTGCACTCCATTTATGTTAGCCAATCCCAGGTTCTTGTATTTTGCATTCTCACCGAGGGACACGGCAAAGTGGGACACTTACTGGAACTCAGCCATTGTAAAAGTTATTAGCTACACCTACACTTTCGTTTTGAACCAACTATTTAGTTGCTTTCCCAAACCTGAGAACATCATCTCAGTTGTGTCATGTGAATTTGCTTAGCTATATTATGCTCGTGACTCTGTTGATGCTTTTGACTCCATGACTCAAAGCAAATGTTCACTCATGGATGATTCTGTCTTCAGGTCCTCATGTTGTTCCTGCTTTACATTTGCGTTACAGCGCCTGATTGATCCTGTTGTATGCAGCAGTCTGAGCTTGTCCAGTTGATTAATACGTCTAGTCTTGTTTAATGACACGCCATCACGTACACACATCATTGAGCATGACATTGATGTTGATGACACACTTCCAATTAAACAGCGTTTTTATCGTTGTGCGTCAGCAAACAAAAAGTATCGGCATTAGTCCTGTCACAATTATTTCGTTATCAACTTATGGCACTGTATTGTATGGTATTTTGCTGACCTCAGTATTGCCCGTTGTGGTTACATGTGTGTTTTTACATAAGAACGTCACAAACATTTTAAGCAACATGATGCCAGAATAAACAGATAGGGACACGTTTTGCTGTCATTTCTGGTCGCGCTGCTTCTTCCTCTCCTCATCTGCTCTCTGTGTGACTTCACTTTGGGCAGGGCTCCACACACACACTTTTCAGACCCTCTTAGTTGCTTTTTAGAAATAAAGTTGCTAACTTTTATTCAAGCACTGGTTAGCAAAAATGCCTACAATGCAACTTGAATCAGACTATTTCAAACATCAATCATCATTTTTGTGGTAGAGAAAAAATAGAAAGCATGAGTCAGTTGTCTGTTCTCTACTTTAACAGTATCAGTGTTTAATAATCAGGCACTTCAGATCACAAAATAAAATGGATGTAAGAAACTCAAATGCTTAGGAGCACTGCTCCCACACAAACACACACTTAGTCTGAAATACACAGTCCAGCTCCTGATAAACCTGGACAATTTTATTCCTCAGCTACAAACACTAACTTCCTGCCGGTGGTGTGAGACGTCATCCTGGCCTGACAGGACAGAACATTTTGAAGATGACACATCCTGTTCCCTTTAGTTTCTCTTCCTGAGGAGCTTTTACCTAGCATCCCACACCCAAACCCTGCATGATCACAACTCTACATTTCATGGCTTATCTGATCACATTTAAACAAATATAGTTGTTAAAGGCAGCATTTCCATTTCCATGGTTCACAATGAAACAGTGTCTCCAATGACCTGGTTGACACGGACGCGTCATAGGAGTAAGAGATATGAAAAAGATCCTCTATCATGGTTACTATTGTAATTCACAAACTCTAGCAAAGAAATGGAATTTGACAGAATGTACTTGTACCTTAAATAAAGCGTCTTCAAAAATGTATTAAAAGGTTTTTGGTAGCGATGAATTAGTAGTGACAGTAATAGCAGTAGTATAAACTATAAAATCTTGGGGATTATTATTATAATTCAAATATTAGACATATTTTAATTATATTGTAATTATATATAATATAATTATGTTCATGATTTTAAGGAGTTTTTTTACTTAAAAGCAGAGATCGAGTTAATATTTTTCAATAAAAGCGGCTCCATTTGATAGTCCTGCTAACACTCAGCAACAAAAATCTGTGGGTGGGTTTTATTTACCTTGATGGGAGCGAGGAAGCGGTCCAGGATACTAACAGCTAAAACCAGGGTCTCTGGGTACAGCTGCAGTCTGCTGTGGAGCTCCGTCAGCCAGCGCACGGCCTCGTCCCGCTGTGCCGGGGTGATGTCTGTATCCTGCAACAAGCAACAAGGTTAACAGCCTCATCTCAGCAGGCCTGAGGGATGTTTGTACCGACCACTGGAACTTGTATTCCTGTACCCGTTTCCTCGTGGTGACAATAAAAGATGCCATCACACGTATCTATCCTCCGTCTTACTTGTGAAAAATGAGGCAGAAGCCTTTGATGGAGCGTTAAAATGACGGCAAGGTTAAGCAGTGTTGGGCAAGTTATTCAGAAATTGTAATATATTACTAGTTACTTATTACTCCTTAAAAAAGTAATATCACTTTACTTATTACTGGGTGATAAAAGTAACTAGTTACGTTACTATATTACTTTTCAGTGTTTCCCACAGAATGACGGGGGGGGGATTCTAACTTTGGACAGGTTTGTGCAGCGGTGTTCACGAGAGAGAGAGAGAGAGAGAGAGAGAGAGAGAGAGAGAGAGAGAGAGAGAGAGAGAGAGAGAGAGAGAGAGAGAGAGAGAGAGAGAGAGAGAGAGAGAGAGAGAGAGAGAGAGAGAGAGAGAATAGGCCTATCATAGTCATAACAGCAGCAAGGAGTGTGGTTTTTACAAAGCATATAGCCTAGGCCTTATGCTTCTTATCACCAGCGGCTGAAATAAAAAAATAAAGCAAGTAAATCCCGACTTTTAAACAGCTGTTTTACTGCACATGTAGCCTGTTTATCAGAGCAGTATTCAGCAGTTACAAAACGCTGCGTTAAAGCCACTCTCTCCTGATGAGTTAACATTAGACAACAATGTTCTTTCCATCTTAGACTGTTACACAATAATGGCAGCAGCTACTTACAGCTGTGGAGAGAACGCCTCTCTCCCTCGTTCTCCGTTCTTCCTTTAGTGTTTGGCTATCAGCGGACATGAACAACAAAGTCTGGTTCCACAGAGCTGTCACACAGTCGTGGATTTACAGCGTTACTTGCCTTAGTAACTAGTAATAGTATTACTGTTTTAGAAAAGTAATTAGTTACACTACTTAGTAACTGGGAAAAGTAATATTATTACAGTAACGCGTTACTAGCCAACACTGGACATAAGGAAACACACAGCTCTTTAAGACAGCAATGCTATTTCAGAGACGCACTTGGCCTGGTTTCCACTACAGGGCCAAACAAGGCCAGGCAGGATGTACTGGAGGCTTTTGTGACTGACATACTTCCACTAAATGAACAAACAGGATCTTCTTAACTCAGCTCAACAACCAGACCAAACCTGATACAAAAATATTCCAGGAATTACATTTGTGAACCATCTGACAACTGGAATAATTCTACAGCTGACTTTTCCTTTTCACAGCAAAATATACTGCATGATATACTGTAAAGAAGGGACCAGGACAACATGTGTTGTCTGACCTGGGTATAACAGGTGACAGATACAAGTCAGCTTTGTTATGTAAATGTTAACAAATTAATATAGACTGACTTTGTACTGTAGTAAAACAACCCCATATTAGATACTGCAGTAACTTCTCAGTCCTAGTCTCTTCAGTTCAAGACATACATGAACAGACTGCAGGGTGTCAGTTGCTGCACAAACCTTTGATAAGGAGAACAAATTCTATAGAGGTTACACCACTCTGTCCGTAGGGCAGGGAATCGTTCAAAAAATTTAGACTGATCTGATCTGTGCAGGTACCAATACCTTGACTTTGATAATGGTTTCTGAATGAAACCATTTTTCAAACCAAATTTTGTAAAATCCATTTTAACAAGAAAAAAATTACATTACACATTACAGTACACTTCCTCACTTCAAAAGGAGGAAGTTGTTCAGAGACAAGGTATCAGCGGAAGAATTTTTTTTGACCTGGCCAAAGGCACTGATAAGTGTCCGAACTCTCTCAGTGCTGTCATTTATTGCCTTTTAATGGCAACTTTATTATCAACACAAAATAGCTCCAAGGCCTTGACAAAGAAGTGTTTGTTATTATTTATATAAAGTGGGGTTTATTTGAATATCTCAATATCATATGCAATGACTCATTAGGCTTTATTGGCCCACATCAACAGCGGTTTCTGAGACAGTTCAAGCAGGATATGCTTGAATTTGAGGATGTGAAATGTTCTGTTCCCCTAGATTAGCCCAGTGAAGTAAAGAACATTGGGGGGAAAAACACAAAAAGTTGTGCTTACATAGAGAACAGTGGTTTCCCTGCTTAGCTAACCTGGCTGCACTCTGGGGTCCATAACCAGACAACAACAGAACAACAACAACAGGAGGTCGATTGTGTGGTGTTGGCCTGATTTATTTGGCAGAGACATGAACGTGCTGCAGTGACTCAGATTAAGAGTCAGAGATTACCCCCTCTGCTAATTCCATTAAATTTGCATAGCTAAACCTTTAGATCAGCTGTGAATGTGGACAACAAAGTGCAGGTAAGCTGCAAAGGTGTCACGAACAGCGGAGGGACAAATTAGGCATTTTAAAAAAATAACATGAGTGGAGAAAGAAAAGAATAGGAATTAAAGCACCATCATGAACATTTAACACATATTTCTTGGAAATACATTACTGTTGTACTGATGACAAACATTCACAGCTTATGCAACCCCTAAATATGACGTTTATTATCTGGATATTCCACTTTATATAAGTTACTGTTTTCCATTGGTTTAACTGCAGCGCTGCAGTTTCTCTGTACAGATAGAATAACCAACTGTCAATCCAATTAGCTAAATGAGCACAATATGCTTGATTAGATGACGATACAATCCCAACTTCATGGGACGCTGGGGGAGCCCCACACAGGAAATGTTCCAGGAAAATACTACAGTACTAATGCAGGATAGATGCAGGCTAAAAAATATGAACAACTTCATTATTGTCTACCACTGTAGACGGTAATAATGCAAGATATGAGGAAACTGTTGTACTTCTTTGGAATGCACCAATCAGGGGGTTTTTTTGTACTTAAAATTGTACTGGTTTTTATTTTGTAATTAGAACAAACACACATCTTGGTGTCAGTGAGGAATACATAATGTTGATACAACTTATTATTTATATAGAGTTGTGTATTTAATTCTTGGTTAGTTTCCCCTTCAAATGAACCATGAGATAGTCCCCCCCCCCCCAACTCTACTAACTAATGGAGGAATGGCCACTGGTAAATATTGAAACCTGGGCCCTATTTTTACATATTTTAATGTGGAATTGACCAGTAGGTACACAACATTTTGGAATCCGTGCAGTAGATGGCTTCAAGCAAATAACCATATATGGAAATCCGTCTTGGAATGATATCATACCGAGCCGTTAGTAGAAAAAAAACAGTTTAAAACAGAGCATTCAGAACAGGGGTATATCTGAGGTTTTGGCCTCACAGGGATTTCTTTTAAATACTCACACCTTATTATTTGAAGCTTTGGCCATGTTTAACATCTGACAACGTAACATTATAGAAATGCCAGAAAATATGAAAACGCATAAGAAAGAGAAAGGACAATTCTCAGTCTGAAATCTTGTGAGAGGTGAGCTGTTGCACGAAGACGATGGTGGAAACGTGAGTCAGAGTTGGAGAGGAGTTTGTTGTGTTGGAGTAACGTTAGGAAATAAAGCCTTGCTAGCAGTTCCTCTACGTACACAACAAACTCCTCTCTCTCGTCTCCACCCGGCTTTTCAACTCGCCTCTCACGAGATTTCAGAGCGAGAATTGTCCTTGAGCGAGACTTCTGTTTCTGGTTAAAAACAAGCGGTGTCACCAGGAGTCACTTGCTTATAGTGATCATGGTGATAGTGTTCCATGTAATCTCTTCCTCTACTATACTCACACCACTGTGGCTCAGTGAGGTATTTTGCCCTCCCGTTTGTACTCTGCTGGCGTTTTGATACTTTTACAGTGCGTAAATATCACCCCCGCTCTTCCTCTGCAGCAGGTAGGTCAGGTGAATGGAGAGTAACGCTTTCACCCGGACCATACAGGCAGGGCTTGAAGCATGAGAGGGCCACATTTAAATCAGTAAATAGCACAGCTGTCTGCTTCATTATTTTATACTCATGTATAAAAATGTCAATTAGATTGTAATATACAGGGGGGAAAAAAGAAGAAGAAAAAACAGCTGCTTATCGTGTTCACTTTGACCTGGACAGACATGATCACTATAAGCGATTTCCACTGCATTTATACTTAAGATTTTGATACATTTCTTGTATGTTGTAATTAAAGTTGCAAATGGAACATCATCTGTTGACAGTGTGATAAATAATATGCCTTAGATCTGCCAGTCCTATTCTTCAAATTATAGCTTGTATCCTAGCATGTGATGTTCAGTAGGGTTCTGGGTTACAGTAAAGGGCAATTTATTTCTGCATCGAGGCACGTACGTGCCGTCGTGAACATTTATACTTGTGCTTTAGTGTGTGTGTCGCTCTGCAATTACACTGCCAAAATGCTAACTGGCAGTTGGGTTTCTATGTTCCTCTATGTTGAGTTTAGCCACTGTTGGTGTAGGCTACTATAAACAATGGTGACAGAAACTGAGCGTATCATGCTGAGTTGGAGCTGATCAATGTTGAACAGCAGTTACTTTTATTACTTTTAATTACTTATTTTATCAATTACTAAAATGCAGAAACAAGAGAAGGCATTGGAAGAGATGGTATGTACTCTTGAGCCGGAAATGCGTAGGAGGAGGTTCTCTACTACACTACAAGTAAACCACGGCGTACCATATAGCCAGAGGTAAATCCTCACCTGTGAGGAGGGCTTCTTTGGCACATAGACCCTCCACATCTTGGCTTCCCTAGAGGCAGCCTTTTCTAAAAGAAAAGACAGCCTCTGGCGTCCCCAGGGTTCGAAGAACTTCATTCTTTCCTTCCCTGGTTAAGCCTACCTCCCCACTGGATACAGCTACCTGCACACAGGAACAAAGCACATCAGACCACCACATACTCCAAATCACCTATCTATCAAAAACTGGTGAGCTTGGTTTATACTTCAGACAAACAACCATGACGTGACAGTGCTGGTTGACATCACTTTAGGACACATTTGGTATCATTAGTTCAGACTTAGGTTTAAAGATTCTGTCAACCGTAAATTCAGTGTTCTCACTTCTTGTTTATCGTTTATTCTATTCTTCCTGGGGTCCTTAACATTGAAACACAATACATATCATAACAAACAAACATATACATGTGGGGGTATGTGCCTATCCTGTTACTTGGCAAGATATTTCTGTGTATGTGTTTTGAAAGTTATTTTGTTATTGGTAGTAGATATGACGTCTTCAGGCAGAGAAATCCAGAGTTCTATTGACCCGTTTGTGATGGTGACTTTACGAAAAAAATGGTTCTTGGAGAGGCTGCAACTCTTGTGCTATAACCATGCCCAGAGGGGCCACATGTATCTGGTGAGCCAAGCTGGACAGGTGGTTGGTACTAATGAGGCTTCGCAATAGCATTAGGAGATGCAAAGAGATTTTCCATTCAACCATCAGCCCTGCCAGATGTACATGCATGTAGTTAACGTATGTAGAGCCAAGTGCCAGACGAGCAGCTTTATTTAGAACAACCTGCATCTTTAGGCCAGATTCTGTTGCTGATGGCCAGTTTAAAGGGCAGTATTCTAGGTGTGACAGAACCAAAGACTGAATAACTGATTTTAACTGAGTAACTTATTAAACACGTCCTAGTCATCCTCACCCATTTTTATGACAATATTGGAGGTGGCAAATACAGCCCAGCGTTAGCTAAGTGGTGATCAATGGCAGTGTGGTCCCCAACATTTCTGACTTGTGACCCCTAAAAATGAATACATAGCTATTTGCAGCCCCTCATTATGCTTACAAGTTGTGCCCAGTAAGACATAGAGTAACTTTTCCCTCTCACGCTGTTATTTTATACTTACAGGGAGCGTCAACAGTCTGATTTTATTTTCCCAGTGGTTATTATCTTTGTGATTTATCTGGGACTATTGCGTCATTCGATACTGAAGTTACAGTATAAATTACATATACTACAGGAAATTAATCTAAATCCTCTATCCCTACAGTAAATTATGAAAAATAATAAATATGCTTTTCTTCTTTCCTGCCCTGTTGTTCATGGTTATGCAAAGCGTACTGACAACACTGTCAGAAAAAGGCTTGTGGTCATGTCTGTTTATCAAGTTCACTGCAGAATCAGTTCATTTAACAGTTCACAATTTGTTCAAGCAACCCCAAAAAGTAACCCATTTATCTTGCTGTAACGTTATCCTTATTTAGCATAACGTTATAAAATAGCCTATCTTTAGTTTAATAAGTTCACTAACCTATAGATAGCTTTGTATCTAGCTAACTGTACCGTTAGCCAAGTCAGTGACAGTCTTAAGTGACCAAGTGAAATCTAACTAACTAACGTTACTTCTAATTTTGTCGGGAATTAACTTTACCTTGAACCTCCAAGGGAGGTCCCATTCTCTGGGAATCACCGGGCTTTCGGAAGCAGGTGCATTACCAAACATTTCTTTCAGTTATTTCCCGGAATAGACTATTCCCTGGAACGGAGCTAATTTGACAGCTTAACGTTACCTAGCGTCTCTAAGACGTCGCTAACAACTCGCTAACGTCTGTTGACATAAAGTAGAGCACAAATTCATACTTGTCTATCACATAACGTTACACGTTGAAAACGTTGGTCACTATCCTCGGATGGTGTCATGTAAAAGGAGTTCAGTGTGTTTACGCGAACACTGCGCTAACTACAGTGCAGGGACATTTAAATGGCTGACTCAGACCCAGTAAGTAGACGGAGTCCCAAGCCTTACCTCCCCTGCGAAGCGGAGAAAACCACAGCTGGATTTCATCCGGTCCTCTTAACTCCAGGATAAATTAAGGGGTGAAATCGGTGACCCGTTCTTCGGTTCAGTCGTCCATGGTGCTGTGTTGGGGAAAGGGGGTTATGTAAAAAATATATAAAAATAAAAGAAGGGGATAGACAGATACGTCTACTTCCGAGAGGGGACTGGGGAGGAAGGGAGAATGCACTCAGGTCCCGCCCACCTCCAGGAAGGACGGGGGACAAACAGACCAGAGCTTGTGGAATATTCCCATTATCTGTTTCTTTAGGTACTTTCAATGGGACTCAATTGTATATTTGTAGTCAGCCTGTTGTACTCAGGACATCTTCGATGATAAATTGTTTTCTACTTCCACAAAAAATTATGGATCCTCTTAAAATGTAGGTCTACTTATTAAGATAACAAGAGTTAGGCATACCTCAAATGACAAGACAAGGCAAATGTCTTCATATAGCACATTTCATTGCAAGTAAACTCAACTCTGCTTTAAATAAAAATACATTTGCAGACCCACCCACCCAAAGGAATCCACATTTACGGCACATATAACGTTGCAATAATCATTTCTATGTCATTCTCCGGTAATTTTCTGTAAGCCAAATTAACCAGTCGAGTTAAGATTTGCTTGCTGTTTATGTTGGCTTTTTCTGTAACTTTGACTATGGTATAACCCAGGGATCTATGTTTTGTAAGACTACAACTAGCTCTATATCCCTATGTGGTTAGCATCTGCATCAAGCCCACAGCTAGACTGCAAACCATTTTCAACATTCACAGACGTTATTTCTGACATTCATCATACAGTTTTGTTGAAGACAAAAAAAGACAGTCAAAAGGCACTACGTAATGCTAAGATTGCATCAGGACCGAGACTCTGTACAGCCATCAGCCAATCAAAGCGTCCCATTTTGGGCGGACTATTTGAACGTCCCACACTGCGTCTCGCTGATTGGGTCACGGAAACATCAGTCAAAGGGGGCTCGTCTTCTATGATAGACGGGCTGTATGTTTTGAATACATTGGAATTTATCGGTGGATTGAAGATAGGTTTTCGATTTCAAGTACCAAGTTCTGGACGATAATGGTAGACATTAAGACAAAACGACAACAAAAAACTATGTTTAGGGCATTAGGTGTAGGCTTGAATTCGTAACGAAAGGAGGCGATTGCTATTCTGGAACTCAAGCTTTTGATTGGTTGCTGCCTGGTTGCCAGTGACGTTCACATGTGGGCGTGTGCGTTATGAACGTCAACAAAAGAGAAAAGGAGAAGGGGACAGACTAAACGCTACAGCAGAAGACAACAGATATGTGGATTTAACCTGCAATAACAGGTACAGAAAATCTTAAAAATAGTATAATTTTACTTATATTACACAGACTACGCGCATTTGCGGAAGTAACGTACATTTGCGTTTTCTGCTAACACAGTTCAGTCGAAAGAGGAGAGAAATAAAAAAAGCGGACGATTAACAATGGGACGTTAATGTAGTTCTAATCTTAATGAACAAAAGCTAGTGATTGTCTAATAATACCGTCTTTTTTCGTCTGCAAATAGTTTTCCATCGCACTATGTCGACAGAAATCGTACAGGAACGTCTGAAACGATAACGTTAGCGTTAACTTCACTTACTGAAGGGTATTTTCTAGTTTCAATCTCTGTAAAGAAGTGGGGACATTTAACTTAAAGCGAGTGTTTTCCTTTTCTTTCCTCGGTTTTTAAGATTTAAAATAACAAATGTACATTAGTTTGCACATAAAAAATTCTTCCCACAGTCAAGGATGTTTTTCTTCTGTGTTGTTGTTAGTGTCCCGGGGATCCGTCTCCTATTGAAAGCTCAGCTTTTTACCACGGATATATAACCCAGGGAGAAACCAACACAAGCATATTTTCGATCGATTTAATACATTTATACTTCGCTACAATCCCAAAACATTTGTTTCTGTAGTAATAATTGCGCTGTACAGTATAATTTAATAGACATCTAACGTTTGAGCAATGGAAGAAAGCAGCCCCTCCCCCGCTCCTACCAGAGGATTTTAAACGTTAGCTAGCTGTGGTTATTGTTAGCTTCCTCGGTTAACATCAACTACAACTTAAAACTGAGGATTTCCAGCCGCGCGGATAATGTTTTTGTTTAGTTTAGGTTATCTGTTAACAGACTGAACCTTGGAAAGCACCTGTTTTTCGGTCTGAAGACCGAGAAGGCGTTTACCAGGGGGAAATCTGACACCGGAGTGTCACTGCTGAGCTCTGAGCCTTGACCCTTGTCAGAGCTGAGAGCAAATGTAGGCCAGCGGTGTAACTTACAGAAACGTTCTGGTTATTACACAACAAGTTTCCCTACAAAAAATGATGGACACTGTTCGAAATAGACCAGTGTCCAGTTATTAGATAAGCATCGATATTTTCTATCATATAAAATATTTCTTATTACACATTTTCCAAATATCTGTGAAACCAAAGGACAATGATGCAACGTCGGTGAAAGGTGTCCAAAAGCCAAATATATTAATGTTACACTAACTTAAAACACTAAGATATATATATATATATAGATAGATAGATAGATAGAAATGTCCTGTAAGGCACCACATAAATATACGTGAGACTGAACATTATGTGGATTATAGTTGGGATTTCTTTACAGTTTTTGAAGCTGAATCTCGGCGCTTTCCTGTTTTGCAGCGAAAATACTGTGGTGAAAACAGATCACTTGCTCCAGTGCCAGCTGAGAGATGGATGCCTTCAAGCTGATGAAGGAGCTGAGGATGAATTATGAGCAGGAGGTTTATTATCTCCCTAAAGAGACGGGGCTGAGCCTCATCGAATCCACCACACAGGTGAGCACATTCCACTAAAATGTAGCATCCACAGTTGAGTCTTTAAATGGGAAATCTTTCTCCACAACTCACATTAAGGAGTTTTATTTATTTATTTATTTATTTTCATCTTTGATTTACCTTTTGATTAATTGAGTCTATACAATGAAAAAAATAATATCATGTTCCAAGTCTGAAGGGCTTTTTGATTAGCAGGCACCTTCAATAATTTTCTGCCCAAATGTAAGTTATCACCAATCACCACAGCGTGTCTTTGTTTTCCAGAATGACTGTCGGATCTCGGCCAAGTGCAGAGATGCCAAAGTGGAGGACCTGTGGAGTCTGACCAGCTTCTTCGGTTACACCACGCAGACCTTTGTCCTGGCTGTTAACCTGCTGGACAGATTCCTGGCCATGATGAGGGTATGGGATGCTCATTCCTGACATAGGAGAATTTAGTTTTTGTTTTGTTTTGTAACAGGTAACCCGTTGTGGTGCTTTATGTAGATTGTGAAAGCATGAAACCTCTCTGGTGTCATTTTAATCAGCAGATGTAGAAGTAAACAAGTTTAAACCGTCTGATTTAATTTGAAAGGATTCAGCTTGAAATTCTACAAAAAAGACATACCTCATTTGTAAATAGTGTTAATAAATCACTTACTTCCCTACTTCAATAATTAGCTCCTTACTGAATAACAAATGTGTGACGCTTTGATTAAAACCGCAGCCTGAAGACAGTTTAGATAAATGCTCTATGTAACTGGGTTCTGCTCAGTGATGTCATTTTCAAACCTTTTCTTACTCACCTCGTTCACCTCAGGTCCAGCCGAAGCACCTGTCCTGCATCAGCCTCAGCTGCCTCCACATGGCAGCCAAAGTGACGGAGGAGGAGTGCAACCTAACCCCCACTGACGAGCTCATCCGCATCGGACAGTGCAGGTTCACCGTGTCCGACCTCAGCCGCATGGAGAAGATCGTTGCAGAGAAGCTCAACTTCAAGTCCAAACCCATCACTGCCTTAACCTTTCTGCACTTGTACCACCAGCTGGCACTTTCACACTCCACAGACAGGTGAGGCCATCATGCGCAGGAAATGACGTGCAACTAAAACTAAAGTTTGCATTCTTCAAATCATCCATTTTTATGAAAATCTACTTATAGACTCGATGTAGAAAGAAAGGCCGTCAAAGTCAACATTTAATAAACTTTGATTTCTCTTCTGCAAGTTTTTTTCTTAATATAACAAGCTCGCAGCCCTTGTTGAGGCAAGTTCAGGATTTGTTTCACATCTTAGAATGTCAACATAAAATGCCAGAGTTTAGATTGTTTTGTAGAAACAAAGATTTTCCCATAATTTCATTGCCAGAGCTTCTCCACAGCGCTGCTTTACTGTCCCAGCAGCTTAAAGTAGGGCAGCAGTCAACTATCAGCAGACTCAGCTACTGACCGAAGTGCACTGATAAGGTTCTGTTGTTGGCTGCTACTGGCACCAACACTTGCATAACCACGGCACAGTGTATTGTTTTTAATATGCCCAGCTGCACTTCAGTTTAAAACATTACAATGTTTTCAGTTTTAGCAGCCTCAAAATGTCTAATCTGTTTAATCTTTTGATGAGTCAGTAGTTACATTGGTCTTATTTTCTATTCTAACATCACCTCACTGCAAAAACTAAAATCTTAGTAAGATTAATTATCTTAATTGAAGGCAAACTATACTTGTTTTTTGTCTGACAAGATATTTCTTCTTACCAGGCGGCTTTTATGTTAGAGAATTTCACTTGTATCAAGTTTTTTTGGCCTTAAGTAGCAAGTGAAATATTGTGTTTGCAGATAACTTTGCTTATTTAAAGTAAAATTTCCCCCATTTCAATGCTTTTTTTCTTGTTTTTTGAGAGCTCAGTTTTTGCAGTGCTAAACCAGACTCTGCGTGTGTGTGTGTGTGTTATCAGGAAGGAGACTCTGAACCTTGAGAAGCTGGAGGCTCAGCTCAAAGCCTGTCTGTGCCGGATCTCCTTCTCTAAAGCAAAGGTAGGAATTCACTGCAGGGGCCAAAGGTCCAACTGGATTACAGCAGCTCAGCAGTCTGATGAGATGCTCAGAAATGAGTTTTGTTATGTTGCTGTTAGTTTGACAACAACACTGAGGCTCCGGTAACCTGTTTCTCTCTACACGTTTGTCTGTTCTTCCCTGTCATTCCTCCACTTCCTGTCTGTCTGTTTGTCTATCCAGCCGTCCGTCCTAGCCTTGTCTCTCTTAAGGCAGGAGATCGAAGCCATTCAGTCAGAGGACATGTCAGAAATTGCCTATCACATCCAGAGACACTTAAAGGTAAACACATATGACTTTATTACACAACAAGGGAGGGCAAGAAGCCGATTTCCCCACCGTTATTACAGTTGTACTGATTTCACCAGACATTTTTCAAGGTGTTTTTGTGTAGATTAGATAGACGTGGGAAGTAACATCTGAATCCTCACTGCACTGCATTAGAACGTGTTGCCTCCAGATGCTGCCACTTTCCTCAGACAAAGTTTACAAGCAATCGGCCCGCCCCAAACAGACACTGCAGTAGTTATTTGAAATAAACAAATGTCAGTGAACAGGGCAGGGCCAGACGGCTAAAGTGAACTGCTGTGTGTTTTGCTTTCAGATTGCGGACAGCGAGCTGCTGCTGTGGAGTGAGCGTGTGGCTCTGTGTCTGTCGGACTACGCCTCCCCTGAATGCAGCAAACCCAACCACAGGAAGCTGCAGTGGATTGTGTCGCGACGGACTGCCCAGAACCTGCACACCTACCGCAGCGTCCCCGAGCTGCCCACCATCCCAGAGGGCTCCTGGGATGAGAGCGAGAGGTCAGAACCCCTAACACAAAGAGATCCTAACACTGTCAGAGCCCTTTACACACCTTAGTAGGATACTATAAATAAAATACAAAGGGGAGGGGCTCCTCGGAGAGTGACTGGATAGTTCCTAGTAACTATGGGATAATATTTTTCAATTCAATTTTGATTTAATTTTTAACAAAACAAGCAAAAGTTCTCAAATTTAAAGTGCTCAAAAAAAAATCATTAAATAAGGAGTTATCTAATGTAAAATAACTACAAAAAGGCGATGAGACAAAGTAAGAGTCCTCTAACGTTGAGAAGCTGCTGGATTTTAATACTTGATGCTACACAAACTTCCTTTCTGTCACCTTTGTCTCCTTTTAAAAAAGACATTTCAACGGGACCTGTCCTGGTTAAAAAAAAAGGTTAAATAAAATAGAAACACTTCAGTCAGAGCTAAGAGCACAGTGCGTCAGACCACACTCAGTTCCTTAATTGAACAATCGTTTGTTTTCAACCTGATGTCGGACTGACGTCATGTGACAGCTCACAGTTAGAGATACAATCCGCCAGAAAACACCCAACACACCGGACGACAATGACAACAACAGAGGCATTTAAAATGAAAAGGAACCGGACGCGCCCTGTCTGTCACCACCCCCCCCCCAGGTTTTACAGTGTGTATATCGACACCACACTGATACTGTAAAAGGTGCGTCTGGAAGGTAAATTTGAATCAGCTGGGCATTTCTGCTGCGTATGCTGTAACACTTCTCTGAGGCAACCAGCTGTGCAGCAACAAACAAGTTTCTGGTGTGTTGTAACATTACGTCACACACAGACCAGCCCCTCTGACTGCCTGGGCTTGTCGGGGCCTCTCATATCTCATAGCACTGCATGGGATGTGTGCGAGTCCCAGGTCACGTCCCACTGACACAGACGTTTCCGTGACGTCACATGAGGCCAGAGTGCCTCACCATTATGTAACATGGAACTTCTGGAGAACCAAAGTCAATGTGTGAAAAGAAAAATAAGGAACAGCACATCCCCTGCTCAGTCAGCTGAGTCACACTTTAACCGTCAAAAGTTCGAACATGAGATCAGCTGACGCGTGACGGCAGTCTGTCTGTCTGAAACAGAGGAACTGATGCCCCCGATAGCTAAATTTCATCAGAAATTCATCAGAATCACGTGACTGTAAACAACATATTGAAGCGCGCCTAGCTAACCACGATCCTGTGAGGCAGCTTCACCTTCAGCTCATAGAGAGGCATTGCATGTAAACAAGCCAGGGGAAAATAAAAGCGCCACATGCTGTGTAGAAGAATCCAGCTTCACATAAGTGGTACATGTGTACTATACTTGTGCCAAACATCCATGACAATCTTTCATTGATCAGTTTAATGTATATTCACTGGAATCACACACATGTAACATCAATATAGCGATAACTTCCCTTTAGCAAAATCTCCTAAGACTCATCGTTACTGTTATTCACACATAGGCTATTTCTTCCCACATTGTACAGGTTAAACATCGGAACCATTCACTAAGACAAAGAGACGTTGGAGTCCGGTATCACCGAAGTGTTTCGATGGTTGTTTTCCACACGGACACATTAGAAAACCTACGAGAGGGGACCCAGACACCATCTGAAACTGATTAAACCCTTTGATCAGCTGTGTGTGTTAACCTCTTTATGTCTGTGTGTCTACAGTGAGGATTCATGTGAGGATGTGATGAGTTCAGGTGAGGAGTCTCTCAGCAGTTCTCTGGGCAGCGACGCTGAAGGGCCCTTCTTCCCTCTGCACCTCCGCCGCCAAAAACACCGCCAACACCTCAACGCCTAATACCTCCGCCGCCATCCTCGCTCCAACTTCTTTTAATTTATTGTTTAATAAGCTCCAGTGGTAAAGAATCACACAACTGGCAGCTCAACAGTCCTGACCCTTCCTGGTAGATTTGGTAGATTTGAGTTTGTAGACGGTGCATGTTGAAATGTCACATTCCAAGATTTTAAGGATATACTAGCGATGTTAGATGAACTTTGGTCGACTCAGTGCAGCGGCTGGCCTTGAAGGTGCTGAGCTAGCATACACTGCAATCTGATAAAACCAAATCTCAGAGCTGAGACATAATTTGAGACCAGGAACAGTTCATGTTGTTGACAAGAAGATAATTTGCCAAAATGTGGTGTTTATTAGAATGTTTGACTGTTATTAATCTAAGACTGTTTTTATTGGTGAGGAGGAGTTTTCCTACAGAAGCTGAGAGTGGACATAATCAATCTTATTATCTAAAGATGACAAGTAATGCGATTTTTGGTGCTCATATTTATAGTTTAAGATTGTTATTCAATTTATGTACAGTCCAGTTTGGGTAGGTTTCCCACGGATCTGTCTGGATAACAGGGTAAAAAAACGAAATCTTAGATAATTGCAGCTGCTCTCATCTTCTGTAGTAATGTTTCATTTGCACTTTTTTTAAAATGTCATTTTAATAGTTAAAATGGGCAGACTGGAGGTTTGAGTTTGTGTCCGACGGGAAACTGATGTGTCAGATATTGAGCTTGTGTTCAGTCGGCAGCAGGGAGAGAGATCTGAATCAGCTCAAACAGTTCTGAGTCTTCCTTCAGATTTAAACAACAACAGCGCTCCGATAAAAACATTTAACAAGTGTGTGTTTGTGGATGTGTGTACGTAAGACCCTGGTTTAAAGTTAAAGTTGCCAATTTTAGGATGTAGCTTGAAGGGAAAATAGTGTTTTGAAACTGTTCAGAGAGAATGTTGTTTGGAACACAATAATGCTGACTGTGTAGAGAAAAAAAGTTAAAAAAAAATGTAAAACAATGTTAATATAAAAACATGTAAAACTGTAAATGATGTACAAAAAAAATGTTAATAGTTCTTTGTAGATATTAAGTTATTTATTCTCTTTTTGTCACCTGTACTGAAAAAAAGAAACTCTTATAAAAATATTTTTTTTTAAATCTGTTGTCTGTCTGTTTCCTCCATCATGTCTGAAAACAACAACCAGCTTGTTGGATTTGTTTTCTAAATCAAAGTGAAACTATGAACTGTGAACCACAAGATATACCAAAAAACTTCAAAAATCACTGAATTGACCCTGCCTATATTTGGGACAGGCCTTTAATTCCTTTTGCACAAAACTGAAACTACTATGAAACAATTTATTTCAAACTGTATGAATATTACTTCTATAAAAAATATTATCAAATACACTAATTCATTTGACCTAGCTCTGACAGACGACGTACGCACTTTTATTTTATAGGCAGCAAGAAACTGAAAACAAACATACCCCAATAACACGGTGCAGGATGAGAAATGTGTGACCGAAGTTAGCAATGGACTTCACATGACCGTATTCACAACTTGGGTCAATTTTTATGAAAAGCTGTTTTGATTCATTTGATCGTTGGACCCTCGCAGAGTAAAGAATATAAATAATCAAAGAACAAACACATTTGGAATTAAGGAGCGCCCCCTGGTCCTTAAAGTCAATGAGAATACCCAAATCTTATTTGAATTGTACTTTAATTGAGAAAATAGTTTTGTTTAGAAGCAGATGTAGAAAGGTTTCATAAAAATAATTAAACACAGCCAATTCGTTTCATTTATCAGTTAATAAAAACAGTGAAGCCTGAGAACAGAACTGGTAAAGAGAAATGTGAAGCAACACCCAAACAGAAACAGAAACACACACACACACACACACACACACACACACACTTTGTCTAATCAGTAAATGCCAGGATGTAGAAATTCCTAAAAATCTTGTTTTAGTTCTTTCATACTGCTGGGACTCCTTTCTTTTCCAACAAATATGAGCAGGTTCATGTTTAACATTAATCATTGTTTAATGTTGCTTTTGAGTTAAGTTTTATTTTAACTTCAATTTTAAAGCTCCTCAGTTCTTTTCAGCTTTTATCTCAGACTCTGTTACAAAAGTCTCGAATGACGCCTGGAGAACAAATGCGTGTTGGGAGTCAACACAACTCCAGTCAGTTTACTGATCCTTTTACTCTTCAGTTTATAATTAATCAACCATGTTAAGCCATCTCTACAATGTGTGTTATGAAATGCCAAACCAGTAAGACAGAAAGTCAATGAAACAGCAGCTCAGTCACCTGCAGTGTGAACGCCTCATGAAAACCGAAACATGATTCCAGCAGCCTGAGTCAGTCAGATCATCTGGCATTCCTCCTTCCATACACATAAACAAATTCACATGCAGCATATCACCGTATCAAACAAATGACAACCACAAAACAAAGACAATAAATGACACTCAGCCCTACCAAACCAGTCTGCATTCCGTCTTCTTCAGCCTCCAGGGGCGTTCAGGGATCATCAACAGTGTAATGGATCCTGTTCTGTCGTACGCACAGCTTTTCCTCCTCGATTAGAGCCACTTCTCACGTTTCATTTTTGGTAGTACAATCCCAGTGAATAATACCATAATAGATCCATCTTACAGATCGTGAGGCCGCTGAAGACGCAGAAAATCCGAAACACATTCATTTTAATTTGAGGCTAGTTGGTCCAGCCACTTGTGTTTATTTTCCTGAGTTATTCCAAATGATAGACTCTCCTTCTGTGTAACGGACAGACCGTCCCAGTGAATCAAAACCCCATTCGAGACTTCTTCCTCTTGGGTTGTGATGCCTGTGATGCCTGAGACAGCCCCAGTCGACCCTGTGAACTCTGGGAGAGGGACAGAGACTGGGAGAAACCCGACCAGCCGGAGGCGTCCTGGGACAGATTCACGCCGAGGCTCCTCACAGGGACTGACTGGGACATGCGGAGCTGAGAGGAGGAGGTCACAGGTGGAGGTGGGGGGTGACCCGTGTCATCCTCTTCCACAAAGTAAATGTCATGCTGGGAGGCCTCGTCCTGGAAAAAGACCAGAAACAGTAGTTGTGAATATAAAGGCAAATTATATTTCTGATTTCAAAGGGCCTTTCTTTGTGGCCAGAGGATTTTGCATGCTGACCATGTTCAATTCCCGTCGCTGGAGACCTTTGCTATATTTAGATTCCTCTTCTCCCTGCTCTTATTTCCTGTCACTTCTATTGTCAAAATAAAGGCAAAAATGCTCAACCACAGTTTTTTTTAAAAGGCCCATACTGCTGTTTTAGATGTTTGAGGTCATCAACTAATACAAATGAAACTGTACGGAGTGGGTTCAGTCAAAGCTTCGCCTGATAAGCAGAATTGTTCTCATTTCTTTTCACAGTACTCATTCAGAATGATATTGTTCATCTTTGCCAATTTCAAGTGTGTGTGTGTGTGTGTGTGTGTGTGTGTGTGTGTGTGTGTGTGTGTGTGTGTGTGGGGGGGGGGGGGGGGGTTATTTTGTTTTAACGAGTCAGCAGTGAGTAACTTTTTCTTTTTCATCCTGCTAATTTTAAGCCAATACAGAAGCTAGATATTAAGCATGTACTGTTTTGGATATAAGCATGTTAACATCTGCACAGTTAGCGCGTTGTTTGCATATTTTTCATGAGCAATTCAGTCTTATTATTTTTTATTTTTAGAGACAGCAATTCATAGTCTCATTTGGGATGTTGCCAAAGTTGAGAAAAAACAATCAGCGGTTTGAAGGCAGGATTAAGAATGGGGAAAGAAATCATCCCATACCAGAGCCACAAAAACGTTAGCATAGACGACATCAACACAGCTGTACAGGTTGACTTAGTATTTTCATAATCACGACAACTGTTCTTTGGTAGTGATAACAGCCACTGCTTCTGTGTCGGCTGCTGTTGTTAGCGGCTGACCTACACGATACGTTACTGAACACATGACCTTCTCTTACCTGTAGTGCGAACAGAGAGCTGAGGCAGACCTCGGCTGGGCGTTTGTTCCTCTTATTTGCCGGTGTGGAGTCACGTTTTGGTGTCTGGGACAGAGACAAGGAGTGGGAGCAGCTGGGAGTTTGCTGGTCTACTTGCTTATCTTTCAAACTTTGAGGTGTGGCGGTCAGTGTTGGAACTGGGGTGTTGGGTGTCCCGCCCCCCGGTGTCCCACGCTCCGAAAAGGCCTCCAACTGGGACATTGTCCCTTCAGTGTCTGACCACACCCCTGGGCTCGCAGCAGAGGACCATCCTGTTGAATCAGAGAAACTGTCCAGGTCTGACTGGTAGCTGACAGAGGAGGTGAAGCTCCCAGACAGCTCCAGGCGCCGGCCGGAGGCTCTCTTTCCTTCCTTCTCCTTCCTCCTCCTCCTCTTCAGAGCCTGCACCTTCTCCTCCCTGTTGAGCCCCAACTGGTCTACCCACCACGCCTGCCACGCCTCCTCCCCCTGCCAGGAGAGGGTCAGGCGGCGGCTGAGCGCATCTGTCCAGATTTCTGTGTCCACAGGGTTCGGCACCATTACCACATCTGGAGACCCGAGGGAGGCAGAGACAGTGCGGTGAACCAGCAGTGAGCGTTTGGACATGTGCGCTCTCATATCGTGACACAGGCTCTGTACTCGCTCCTCTTCTGCTGGATCTCTCGCTTCATCGTCAGACAGGTGGAGGCCTGCAGTGTTTATCTCCAAGTGCTGCAAGCACCGTTGGCGGGGCTTCTTTTCACGACTTTTTTGCATCAATTTCTGGAGCCAATGTTTCCACGTGACACGAGCACCGTCGCTGAGCTTTATGGGAGTCTGCCACTCAGAGAGACCAGCTTGACTCGGGCTGCTGGAGCTGCCAGGTTCCTCAGTATTATCAGCGCCGTCTTTACCTTCCTTTCCATCTTTTACGCCTGCGTCCAATTCACTCACTTCATCCAACTCTGGATCATCATTGACGACGACCTGCAGCCGCAGCTGCCTTAGCTTTCGGCCTTTCCCTTCTGACTCCGACTCCTCAGAGGAGGAGTATATGTTCAGAGCTCGTTGGTCCCTCTCTGGTGTTTCAGCCACCAGCCTCTGCGCAGTCGGATCCTGAGTTGGCCTGATCACGCCCTCATCGCTCGACGTGTCCGATATAACCAGCTGAGAAACTGACTGAAGATGATCTGCTGTTTTTCTCCCTGATGTTGTGGCTTCATTCAGAGTTGGCTGTGGCAGTTTTTTGGGTGCTTGTTGAGGCAGCGGGTCGTCCTCTGCTTCTGGAGGTCGAGAGCAGTCCGGCTGCTCAAGCTCGAGGATCTGGTAGAAAATATCTCCCGGCTCCGTCAGCTGTAGGACACAGATGCACTCCTTACCTCCGGCTCCTCCTTCTTTCTTCTGGATACAAGTCAGACCTGATAAAACAACAACATTCAGCCACATTATAAGTAGGATTATTTTCCAGGAGTAAGAGATGTGAATATTATGTCAACTGTAAAAATATATATATATTTTTAAAAAGCTGTCCAGTTGTTTATACATGTTGTATCCTGTTAGCTAACAAGCTAGTGACCAATGTGTTGACAGCAGAGTCAGGGCAGTGCTCAAACCTGGCAACCCCACTATGAGGAGAGTATTTTTCAGATGCTGCGTGCAGTTACTGTTCCCAGCTGGTGTTGGTTAACAAAGAGCTTTGTGTATGTATATTGAAGGAAGTCAGAAATGGCAGATATGTCATATGTGAAATAGTGTCTCTATTACAGTAATAATCTAGTCTAGCTTGTCCACCAGAGCAAAATATATTTGTCTCAATTATTTAATAACCAAACCTTAAGGATCCTTATCAAAATCTTTGGTTCCATTAAAAAATGATCATCAGCTGATATCGTTATCTTATTTTTTAAACTTTCAAATACCAGTATCAGCCTCAGAAATCTAGTATGGATGGAAATCTGATGGACACACTTGAGACACATTAAACATCTACACCTTCACAGCTAATATTTCACATTTAATCCATATGGTTCCTCTACTGCCTTAGTAAATAAAAAAAACTTTAATGGACATTTAGGGAATCTGTCACAGAGATGCATTTTAATATCTTACAACTGTAGGGCATGATCATTTACTGTAGTGTTTCTCAACGAGGGCGTTCCGAGGACAATGGGGGGCGGTGGAAGCAATATTTTGGAAAGGGGGGGCGCTGAGCTGCTTTTGGGGGGCGTTTGTTGGTTGTAAATTCTAAGGTGTGTTTACACCAAAGATTCACAACAATACGAGTTTAAACTTTAAACTACTTGCAAAAAAAAACTGTGGTCTACAACATTAAAACCTGTCAGTTTAGTCCACTGCGACTAGACAAGAAGGTGTATTTTTCCCCCGTCAGCTACTTGTGGTGCAGCTCTGTGCAGCCTTCACGGGAATGGGAAGTCAGAGTATCTTTAAAATTTTACCCACATGGCATTTACTGTGTAAACTCTGTGGCAAAGTGTTTATTTAACATTATAATACACCATGAACATCTTGTTATCGCAGTGGTTACACATTTACAAGAGGAATGTTCCGCTGTCTGACCTATCCTGACAGCAACTTCGCTGCGACACCAGCGAGTGACGTGGACCCACCTCGCGTTGTGAGTCACAGACAGTTACAATTACTTTACGCTTTAATTACATGTTTAATGAAATGTATGGGGTTGATTGTTCTTATGTAGTTTGTATGATGCTTTGGCAAAATTGTTGTTACGCATTCATGCCAATAAAGCTAATTTGAATTGACAGTTTGTGCCAAAGTGGACATATACAGGAGTATCAATCAGTAAGCTATAACGTTAAAAACCGAAGCCCTGACTTGCTCTGTTGGGGATCGTAAGCGGCACTTTATCAGAGGTGCTAAAGTTAATGTGTGTTGAATTGTTTGTGAGATTTCTGCCTGAGGTGTTGTAGGTTAGTTTTGTTTTTCCCACAAACACATTTAAATAGGTTTCCCTTTATATAATAAGACATTTCCACCATAAATTGGAGCAGAAAAAGCAAAAATTGGAGCAGAGATTTGACCATAATGCAGGAAATTAAGTGGTTAATGCTCAAAATCATTTATTAAGTACCCCATCCAAACAGTATCTGGCTTCACACACAGTTTCTGGGCGGCACAGTCACTTACTAGTTAAATATAATTACTTTTCACATGGCTTTTTTGTTACCTGGGAAATTAATTAATATGTTGTTTGTCATTCAATTATGTGTTTTTTCCATGTTTTTAAATAACAATAGTTACAACAACAATAAAAAAAAAGGTTGAGAACCACTGATTTACTGGGTGGGGCACTGAGCCAGGTTTTGAGGGGTCTTTGGGTGAAGTTACTCTTAAATTGAATAGTTTGCAATTGACAGTACACACTTCCCTGTGCTTTGTCAAGTCTATTACAATTTTCATCTGCATTCCGTCGAGTCATCTGGATCACCGTCACTCTAAAGGTCTAAAACTCTTATGCGTGGACACAGGAACACATAGTGACACACTGTCCCCTTGTCTATCCATACCTGTGGCAGGTAAGGACAATCTGGTGGTTGCAGTGTCCAGGCGGTGAGGGATTTGGACCGGAAGGTGCTTCAGACTGTCTTTAGGTCTGAGCAGAGCCTGAGGAGGACCTCGACTGAAACAGGCCTCCGCCCTGCCTCCTGAACACACAGAGATTACAAAGGGACCAACTCTTGCATGATTTAATTAGTAGAGGTTTAAAAGGTTTAAAACTGAATAATAATAAATCAAAAATGAGCTGCATGACTCAAAAATCACCCCGTCAGCTGACCTGAGTACTGCAGCAGTGTGATTTCCTGAGAACTGTGGGAGCCCAGCAAGATCTTTGTAGTACTAGTCCCGCCACAGGAGAGGAGGCCAGGAACAACCTGACAAAATATGGGCGGGGACTGCATCATGTGGTCCCACTTGAGCATGGGCACGCTTGGGAAACGCTCGTCCATGATGTAAGCTGAGTACTAACAGAGAAAGAGAGGTGCAGTCAGAGAGAGGAATTTTAAAAAGACTTTATGAAACGAAAACAAACTAAACACACAAGAACAGCAGGATGTGTCAGCTCGACAGGGCTGAATTTGAGCAAACATCAGCATGTTTACATAGCCCAAATCACAATGTTAGGTATGATGTACACCACCTTCACCATCATAGTTTAGCGTGTTAGCATGCTAATCTTTGCTGATGAGAAGATATTTCCCCAGATAAGTAAAATACTCGACCTGCTGGTGACACTAGAGGAAAAATCCCAACAGTTAACGCCTGAGCCAAATTTCATGGCTATCCATCAAAAAGTGGCTGGTATATTCCCGTCTGGAGCGACCGACACAGACGCAAATTTGGGATGTGCATTTAAATATACACACAAATGTTATACTATGTTACCACCCTCATAGGAATTAGCAGGCTGTATGCTTTTGGTGGGCACAAGTCTGTAATAGTTTAACTGTAGTTATCTCCTTGTCCAATCAGTTTGTTCATGCACCTTGTGAATGCTGTATGTTCAAAGTTGATGGATTAATGTTATTGCACATATGACTTGGTGTGACTTGTTCAAGTGTACCAGAAATAAAACATGCAAATGGAAAGCCCTGACATGTCAGAGTTAACTATTTGTCAGAGGACGTCAGAGGACGTCTAGTGGTAACAAGCAGGTACTGCACCATCAAAAGGAATTATTCTCCAAAACATTTCTCCAAATTCAGCCTGACAGATATAGTATCTTTAGAAACTTTGGGCTCTCCATTACAATTTAAAATTAAGTTCTGTGGGTCTGAACAAACACATGAAGTTTCGTGGGTCATTTTGGCTTAATATTTATGTACCTGAGTGGTGATTAGGTGGTGGAATGAGTGGGCATCTCCCAGATATCTGGAAAGAATGAGCCTCTCGCCACTGCGACATTCGGAGGTGTTGCTGATACGAAACAGAGTGTGACTCAAGGCTGGATTCACCTGCAGTGAAGGAAGGAGAGGGAAAGGATGGGTCATAGGGGTAAAGGACAGAGGCAGGGAGGGGATGAGACGGGTGAGAGGGAAAAAAGAAAAGGGCAAGACAGAAAGAAAATGAGAAGGGCAGGCAGGACAGAAGCATGAGGGTGAAGGACGGACAATTGCATTGTTGAGAACTACTTGATTATGAGACCAAAGCATTTTGGCTTGTGGCCTAAATTGGCGTCTTTGTACAACACTTTAAAAGTGTGACCATGAATTAGTGTAGTATATGGTTGTGGGGTCAATCAAATTCCTGAACTGGCATAGAGGTAAAAAATTTGTCTTAAAGCGCTTTAACACGTGAAGTTCATTTGGTCCACATCAGGGGAAAATGACACAATGTTTCCTTTTAGTTCTAGTGCCGTTCCTGCTCAATCTGACTTATGCAGCATTCAGACCAAACGTGAATTTATTCCACGCAATGCTTTCCTTGCAGGGGTTTTATCGCTAGACAACGCGAATAAACACAACTCGCCATTACTACAGCTGTATGAACCCAAAGGAAACATTTTGCTGTGATTAAATGGCAATAAACGGATTAAACTGATGCCGAAATAACTACAACATGATGCAGTTTTGTTAAACATATGGATTCATGCTTTGTCAGGTCTGTCAGCAAGAGGCAGGACAACAACTTCTAAAATGTTTGTTTTCTGAATGGAGTTTGGATCGATCAGGGCTATGCTGTGGTAACATGGTCACAGTAAAGTACAATGATAGCTGGAATAAAGTCACAGACACGTTTTCTGAACTCACCAGGTAGTTCAACCTCCTCGCTTTCTTTTCTCCCAGCAATGTCCAGTTTTGTCCGTTTTTTATATAAATATGTAGTGCCAAATGACGCTAACAACACTGGAACCGGATGTGCATGGAAGCTAGCTGCTGAGACGCGAAGACAAATCAATGTTGTAATCCCAAAAACTAAAGTAAAAAGCAGTTTACTCCTCCCTCCTCCCTCGAGCAAACGGCGTAGTTGTCAGAGCAGAATCCAGTCCGACTACAGGTGTTTATTTGTGGAGAAGCTGGAGCCCTGCTCCCTGCTCCTCTCCCCTAAGTGTAGCAGCTCTCTGCCGGCCAGCAGATTTTCATTCACTCTGTCGGGCTGTCTCCATACAACGCTCTGAAGCTGTCGGTGACGTACGGACAATCTCAACGCTGATAGGCTATCACGACTTAGAGTCATGCGACTTTCTCGCTTGAGTTGAAAATATTTAACC
The DNA here is from genome assembly GCF_014851395.1 of Micropterus salmoides. Classification (NCBI taxonomy): domain Eukaryota; kingdom Metazoa; phylum Chordata; class Actinopteri; order Centrarchiformes; family Centrarchidae; genus Micropterus; species Micropterus salmoides. The sequence continues at coordinate 28,474,838 of NW_024041151.1, read as the reverse complement.
ACCATGTATTATTCTCTAGTGTTAAGTGTTGGTGCTGTACACAACCGAGTTGTTTTCCACAGTGCAGCATTAATGTCCCATGTTGTTTGGGAAGAACCAACCAAAACTAAACTCAGTCTGGTTCACACTGAAATGGGACAACCACCACAATCACCACAGCCTTTCCTCTCACCCTGATGTCTGTGAGCTCCACCCCCGTCCTGTCCGCGTACAGCATCACCCTCGGGTGGGCGGAGAACTCGCACCATCGCCATGATGACTTGGCATTGAAGTACAGGTTGTGGTCTTCCTCCCGGACCTTCTGGATGCTGATGGGACACTTTATTTCAGTTTGACATACGATTGGCACCTGTATAAACAGTGCCTGTATTTTTCAAGAGCAATCAGTAAACCTTCCTTTCAAAACAAAAGAAAGGTCCTTACCCTCGGCCGACAGTCCACAGGTTTGCTGCTCCGCTCTCACTCGCCACCAGAACTTCACCTAAAACATGCGGACTGACACCACACACCAAAGATGCTACTTTAACAACTCTTCCTCAAAAAGCTCAGGAACTTTACTTCCTGTCTCTGAAACTCAAGGCTGCTGACAGACCTCCCATCTAGAAGTGTTCTTTTTCTTCTTATTTTTTTTAAATCAAAAACTATTTTTTGCTACCTCCAAAAATGCGTTAGTACAAGTCATCTGACGACTTTTGAGCAATAGCCGTCTTTTCACAGCCAAACCAGCTCCACGTTGATCCACATCTAGCAATTCAATCTAACAAGGTAGACTGCGAGGCTGGTGTTGTCACTGTTATATCTCCTGGTGCTCTGCATGCATGGCGCACTACTAACACAAGGTGTTTTTGACCGTTAAGTGAGTAACATAGCTTACTCAATAATGTCTGCTCAAAATAAACAACAATTAAGATATTATCGTAGATGATACACATCACACACCCATACTCCCACCCCGTCAATGCCTTAGTCCTCACTGACCGTCACCCACCTGACGCTGATGCAGGTTGCGACCTCTCTAGTGTTGATGACTTGCAGCAGACGAGGTTCGTTCCTTTCGCTGAACCTCCAAACTCCACACAGGTGATCTGACCGCACTGCAACACAAGCTGCAAACAAACGCACATTTAAATATCTGCACAGCCTACGGGGAACTGTTAAACTGCATTACACTCCTGTTGGCACTATTTTCTTCGTCTTACAGTTGTTGAACAGGGAGGCGGAGCTGATCTGTCTGACAGGACCTTTCAGCTGGAAGCTAAACGGATCACTGCTGCTGGTGTCCACACATGGATAATTCCCTCTGTGGTGCTGCAGCTCCACCCTATGGAAGTCTGAGGCACTGCGTTAAGAACCAGAACCAGCAGAAACACATAGCAGGAAAAACACCCCTACACTTCACACCGTTGTGTTCTTCACCTCCACCTCACTCATTATTATTTGATATCAGGAAACCAACTGAACCACTTCACAAGATGCATTTCTGTTCTTTAATCCAAAGATGGTAACTGTAGTAATGAACAGTGATCGCTTCCAGTTGCCATTTTTGTTTGGGTGAAAGAACAGAGATGCAAATCTAAGAAGAAGAGCTGAATAGAGCTGAAACAACTAGTGTAACTAGTCAATTAAATGATTATTAGTCAATTGATAGAAACATGATTTAACTACTTAAAATACCTAAATACTACCTAGATATAAAGCAAACTATTCTGACGGTTGATGGATCGTACAATTCAATTTTTGACAAATATGCAAAACATTCTCTGGTTCCAGCCTCTCTTGTGGTTTTGATGTCATTTCTGATAATAAATCATTTTAGACTGTTGGTCGGATGAAACAATATTACAGTCTGGTGCTAGCCATATAAAATAAATTTTCCAAAGCCCAAGATGCCCTCTTGCCAACCATTCAAAGCCCAAATGCGGACAGGCAGCTGAAACCAGAGAAGTAACATTTTTGCTTGATAAGTGACTAGAAAGATTATAAAAAGGTGTATTCGATTACAGGACTGGGTATCATCTAGTACTACTGGCGATGCAATACCTGACCAATATCAATCCCACTCAAGCTAGATATACACAAGTCATAACTGTCACTAACATCAGTGAACTATTTAACAGCACCAAACCGTGTGGCCTCAGAGCTCATGAGTCTGGAGGTGCTGCCTTGGGGTTGATGGCGTCCGTCTGATTGCCAACTTTCAGAACTGAACAGTTTCATACTTTGTGCAACAGAAACATTTAGGTTGGCGCTAAAACACACCCTTAGCTGACTAATTTGCTTTTGATCCAAAAATAAATGAATCAACAAAATATCTCAGCACTAACTTTTTGTACAGGAGATTCTTGGAAGATTTAAATAATGTTTGTTAAACAACGTTCTGGGTTTTAAATCTTTGTTCTAAAACTTCAGTACTTCATCTGATCACCAGGATACTGAGGCAGTCCAGTCCCTGGTTTCCAGGATAGAGGAGGCAGCCGTGCTGAGAGCCGCAGCCACTCTGTGAAAATGGGACAAAGGACAGAGCGCCCCCTGTAGATACTTCAGAGAACAGAAGGCGGTCCCTCTGCTCAGTCAGCTCCTCGTACAGCAGAGTGCCCAGCAGCTCAGGAGGAACGGTGTGCACCACGTCTGACAGCAGGGCGCTGTACGCATCCATCGAGCTTGAGGAATACGACTGCGGACATCTGGAAACAAAGATACATAAAGACAAAATAAAACACAAATCAGACAACCAAAGATAATCACTAATTTAAAATCTTTATGTACACACTTTAAAGTTTCCCCACACACACCAATCAGTCAGGTCCACTCACATTTTAAACTTCAGCATGTCAAGAAAGTTTTTCACCTTCCACATGTGGACTGAATCCTTCCGGTATGTCTGCAAAAAAATAAATACAAATAAAATAAATCGAAGAACACATCTAATGACCAATAAACGCTGCCTCCAGCTCAGAGCAGGACTAAACCACAGAAGGTTTTCTTTGGTGTTATTATTTATGTCTACATTTGTACTTTAAATAAACTGGTAATAATCTTCAATTTAACACAGATGTTCAGGCCCATATTCCACGATTGATTCATTCATACAGAGCCCAGACACAAAGCAGACATTTGTCTTTTCTAGAAAGAAACCAATGCCCAAACTGATGGCTGTAAATTGTTTGTCTAACCAACATTCAAACAAACAAATAAGTAATGGATAACAAAAAACTGTCTTGTCATAAAAATTCTATTCTTGTGAAACTCACCTCTCTCACTCCTTGTTTGAAGTTGAAGTTTTCTCCTAGAATTTCACTCATGCACATGAAGGCGTCCTGGCAGTGATCCATGAAGAAGTTCTGCATCTAAACACAAAACCCATTTGTAAACCTCAAAACACAGAACAAAAATGCAAAAAAAAAAAGACAAACAGAAAAAAATCTGATGCCACAGAACTCTGTTGTGCTCACAGCAATTCAGTTCATTATGAATCGGATGTGATTAATTTCATTCCACTTATTAGGTTCTGAACCACATCATGCATTAAATGTCACAGTGCTTATTTTCCATGTTAACATGTAAAACTTGTGAGACAAATAAACTTTGCACTGCAGTATCAAACACAATGAATACAAGATACAAATCACTGACATAAAACACTTGAAGTCAGTGGTTCCGGTTCTGGTGGCATGAAACGAGATCACACTCGACCGCAAAAGCTTCAGATGGTGCACTGCACACATGTGTGTTAAAAAGACCACAAGCAAGTGATTGTGATTACTGTGCTGACTAATTTGTGTTGGTTGGCCAAACGATACAGTAGCCTATTTGTAAGACAGTAGTGTATAAGCATGAAACATAAAACAGGTTCCTTAGATATTAATGAATCTTGGAAGGAGATTTTTTTATATTTTGTAAATGTTTCATAAATGTACTTGTGTGTTTGTTATTGTTAATAATGTGTACTGAAAGGTTTACCAGCAACATGACTATATATATATATATATATATATATATATATATATAGTAGTGTATTGCACACATTTAAATGTACTGCTATATACACAAATGTGCAAAAACATGTAGTTTGTAAACACTTTAAACATATAAGGTGCTTTTTCCCAGCAGTATTTCCTTTACACAGTAGCAATAAAATATTTCTTGTAAATCTCAACTTAAACATTAATGTAATCAAATCGAATATTAAACCAAAGCTATTTGCCACTGCCAGAGCATTATCTTTTATCTAGCTTGTTATAACAAGACACCATTTGAGCCCAGTTTTCGTGTGTTTTTTTCCTGAGCAGGTATTAGTAGATACATTTTTCTTTTATGAGAGAGCAGCAGAAACAATCTATGTTCAGTAGCAAATGTCGTGTGTAGTCGAGCACAAGGTGTAGCGACAAGCGGGTGTGTTCCCGTGACACTTTCGCGGTGGTGCTCGCCTCATGCACACACCCGCCGCCGAAGTTTGTCTTGAACTTCTTGTACGCGACGCACAGCACAAATCATTGGAAGAGAGACTGAGCCTCGCTGTTTGTGAGTTTCCAGAATCTGTTACTGTTTGATAAATAGGACATCAACAGGAGGGAATTTGCATGGCGGAGCATCCCCGCAAAACTAGATGAAGGCCTATCAGGTAAAGTTATGTAGCCTCTATTTTTTATTTAAGTTAAATAGGCTACAGCTGTGTAGCGCACAGAAGCCGTTGCCATGGTTACTATCGATAGAGCGCCTGCTGTTTACTCCTCCCACACGCTGCGTACAGCGTAGTCTGCCAAAGCCTTCCTCTGCTGCTTGTCTGGGTGGGTGATTTGCAGGCTGATCAACATCCCCCCCTCCTGTGACCCATGGTTTGACTGGATGTGTGTTCAGAGCCAGTGAGCAACGGACTTTCAAAATAATAAAAACTGTGTTAACGTGAGATAAAATAATTGCTGCTGTACTGCTGTACTCACATGTTCTGTGAAGTCCAGCGGATCTGGAGGCGTTGAAGGCCAAAGGATAGCTGGAAATAATTTAAATATATATACACAAAATAAATTTACCAACAAACAAAGTAGGCAGATGGAAAGATGTATACAATACAAATGTCCAACAGGATTTAGGATGTTTGTATGAAACTACAACAGGCAGAATTTTTACTTATAAATTATTTAACAAATATAAACAACTGAAACATGATTTTGTGTTCTCTCACGGATTTATTTGTCATTGATTTAAAACCATTTTTCAAGATTTAGGGTAATTACCTGAACATATTTTTGGAAAATCAAGGTTTAATCAGAGAATAAAATATTTAGAGCCTGACAGAACAGCCTGCTGTATATGTGGAATCATAGTAACTTACTTAAAAAGTACAACACATCAAGTAGTATATATAGAATCTCAAACATGCTTCAGAGCTCCAAATCTGAACTAAGGGTGAACACGGACTGCTGTCTGAGACCTGAACGACCTCAAATGCAGTAAAATCCACTGTCAGGGACTCACAGTTTTTAGGAGACAGGAGAGGAAGCGGTACTGGCTCAGTGTGACACCACGTCTCCCCTCTGACCTGATGTCTGGATGTAAATGTCCAGCTGGGGAGAGGACCAGAGCTGCCCTGAAACCACACACAAAACTTGGAGAAAGTCTGACAGTACACATCTGCAGGACAGATGACATCTTCAAATTGCTGACTAACGACCTTAAAAGATTACACTGGAAACAGAAAGGCAACACACTAACACAAGAGAAAATATCAAAGCAGATGTTAGTGTTTTAAGAAAATCTCTATTTGACAGAATAATCAAAGTAATCCGCAATATTTTTTGTTGATCAACTAATCAATTAATGTCATGGACTACTAATTTCAGTACAACACAACAGGAAGCTTCAAACCTTCCTGTTGACCCTTAAACAAATCCTGCTTATAAACCGCTGAAAACACACCGAAATTGGAAGCCCATTTTTGCAACACACACAAAAACAAAAAGTGAAACTGTATGTCAAAACTAACCATGCATAACATTTAACTAACTTGTATGTTCAGAAATAGGTTTTCACCTGATGACCAATGACACCATGTTTTTTTTTTTATTTTAACTGGCTTAATGATAAACATAGTGTCTTCCTTAAAAGGTAGCAATACCACAGTGTAGAAACTCCAAATAGTCCTGCATTCAAAGTTTTTTACTTAAGTAAAAGTACAACAGTAATAGCAATAAAATATTCTTTAAGCACCACTCATGCAGAATGGACCATTGGAGAATAATATATGATATTATTGGTGCATTAATGTCCTCATCACTTTATTATTACAGATGGTAAAGGTGGAGCTAATTTAACAACTAATTATTAATAAAAAATGGAAATAACGTTACTCAAGCACCTCAACAATGTACTTAAGTATGTAACGTTAGGCTACTGAGTTATTTTCCACCACTGACTATTATAACATCTTGACAACTGTCCACTGATGAAGATTGTGATGATTTAGGTAAATAGTGCAGTTAAGATTTAGGTGTTTTTGAAATCAAAATCTATAGTATTTGTTTACCCAAACTTTATTATTAAAGTTCTTCTCCGGATGAATATAAAAATAGATCATTCATCCTTCCAATGCAGTAAATATTTCAACTATCAACAGCAGAACCTCAACTCACACAGTAAGTTACATGTAAATAGTGTCATAATCTAACGTAACGTAGTTTCTGCATATTCATAATTAGTTATGGCTTGGGTTAAATTAATTGATATGTATCCATTTAATGTCAGACAGCAGTACTGAGCTGACAGCTGACCCACCTGCGGTCTGACTCGGTCATAGCAGCCCCAGTTTCCTGCGCAGTGTTTCAGGACCGAGTCCGGCGGTCCGCAGTTGTAAAACGAAGGAAAAAGCTGCTGCGGAAACTGGTAATCCATTTTATTTGTCATTTGTCACGGGTTCAAAAAATACTGTCATGCTTTAGAAAGGTGCGTGTGTCATTATTCCTTCAGTGTCCCAGTGTGCCTGGGAACAGGTCTGGACATGTTGTTCTCCGGCTCGGCTAACGTTAGCTCCCCAGCTCCTGTCGTTAGCCAGCCAGCACGAATAAACACGTCGTCCCGCTTCTAATCATCATGGCACGCGGTCATCTACTCACACTACGCGCCGTACATGTCAAGACAAACGGAGTGGTACGAAAACACAAAACACGAGGTGAAATTGTCCCAAATATCCAGTGTTTCACAGAACACGTGCAGACCTCACAAGCGACCAGAAAAGGATAGTCAAGTCCGGCGCGTGAGCAGCAGGCAACAACAGTCCTACGACTTCCGGTCGGGTAGATTTATTTTTCCCTTGATATCACTGGAAAGTGGCAAGGAGCTGAATGAGACAAAACAAACACTGAGTGGCAAAACAACTCACTTTCGAAGCAACACGAGTTACTGGGTGTCATGTAAGATAGCAATTGTTGCAACAACAAAAAATAAATTCTCTTAATTTTATCCAACTTCAGTGTATCTTTCTGGGAATGTTTGCTTCAACATGCAAACAAAACACAAATAAGGAAATGCAAATCAATAATATCCTTTTTTAAAACGTAGTCACGTTTATTTTGAAGGCTAAATGCGCACATCGGAAGTTGGAGGTCGGCTTGTTTGAGTGGATGTACAAATACAGAGACACAAGCAGATACACAGACAACAGAAAATAGAAAATAAAAAACACAAAACTAACAATAGTAAAAATTATGTGAAATAAAAAAAACATTTTACAGTGCCAGAGATTGTGTTACATGTATCATATTATAAATTAATCATTTAATAACGTGTTTTTATCATTTGATAAATTGGTGCTACACTGTCTGAATTCATTGAAGAATTGCATGACAACAGCCTTCGTTCCTGACCATTTTCACTTATGAATATAGAATTTTCCAAAAATAACAGTTGTATAAGATACAGCATGTTATTTTCAATCTCATCTTGATGAAAATAGAGTGTTAGAACAAACTAATTTATTTCTACATTCATCTCAAGTTTCTATTTTAGAAAGTTGGCTACACTGATCCAAAACATTGTTGTATACAGTGGGGAAAAATAGTCCACAGAAATCACATTTATAATTAAGTTTTACTGGGTAAATTTTACAGGATATCTTGAAAGAAACTTCCTTAAGCTTGTTATTGAGACAGTATTTATCACAAATATTCCAAGCTTTCTACCGCTGTATATCATTAAATAAAGAAGATCAAGAACATAGATGAATTGACAGTAACATAACTGTAAATAAAAGTGTGACCCTATTATTTTGTTAGAGCACTTCTCTTTTAATATATTAGTTCCACCAATATAAATGTGTCCCACACAGTCTTCAGCATTAAAAAGTAGACCTACAGCACCAGAGATCCGTATAAGTATAAGGACATACTCCATTGGTGTTAGGAATTTTGAATTTATGAAAAAAAACTTTATAAGATAGCCGAATAAATAACAATTTTTCTCTCCGTTATTAAACCATGTGTGATAGAAGATATTTACGTTTTTTATCTTGGATGTTTTAATTGTTCCATATGAAGTACTTATGGGGTAAAAAGTTGTTTGTCCTGGTAAAAATAGAGTCCAACAAAGACCAACAAGAGTAGTCCAAGACAACAACAACAACAACAAAAAAAACCATAAGGTAAACAGGAGCAAAGCAGGAACACGGGGAGAAACACAGGACTGAAGAACAGAAGCAGACGACTTGACAACTCAAAGAGGGAAAACACATGGACTAAATATACACAAGAAGCTAATTAACTAATGAAACAGAAGACAGACATGAAAACACACAAAGACATGAAGTAAAACAAAACATGACACATGAAGACCGAAATAAAAGAGGAAATAACTAAACTAAAACCCAAAACCAAGACAAGCCTTGGGAGTAAAAATAGGCATATGTACATTCCAGTCCAATACACTTATTTTTCAAAATGTTGTCTTTATTTTAATGATGATTTAGACTTAAGAGCCTTGACAGCTACCTCAGAACAAGGCTGTCAGCGCTGTCAAGATCATGTTCTTTGATTTCTCCAGTGCCTTTTACACAATCCAGCCTATACTACCCCAGAAGAAGCCATAGCTTTTTGGGCCTAATTGACAAAGGCTGCTTCCCAGATTTTCCCAGAGACTGTTTCTGGCAACCCCCAGTGAACCAGCCACAGATATTCGCAGTGTTCTTGAAGGCAAGTAGTGAACACGGGAGTTAGCAATGTAGATTGGTCCTAGCCCATTAAGTGCTTTGTATATGAGGAGGAGGACATTGTAATCAGTTCTGAGTGGTACAGGAAACAAGTGCAGAGCAGATAAAACTGGACTAACTTACTCTCTCCTTGTGATTCTGGTTAATAGCCGAGTTTTTTCTCTTTGGAGGCCAGCAAAAGTGCATTACAGAAATCCATTTGGCTTGAAATAAAGGCATGCAAGTTTTTCAGTATCTTTTTTATTTATAATGGTCCTACTTTAGTTTCTAAGGTGGAAAAATAATATTTTTGTCTCTTTGTTAATGTAGAACTTGACGCTTAGATCTGAATCTAAAATAACACCAAGATTTATAACCTCAGTTTAATCTAGGGAGACAATTTCCACAGATTGTCAAATAGTGTTTCATTTTTTTTGTTTAGGGACGACTAGTAGGGTTACAGTTTTGTCCTCCTTGCTCATCCGTTTATTTTTTGCCAAAAGACTGTAGTAATGGAGTTTATAGCTACATCATCACACAGTTGCGTGTCATCAGCGTACCTATGGAAACATACATTGTTCTCTCTAATGAAAGCACCCGGTGGCAGCATGTATAGTGAGAGTAAAGGCAGCTGCGTTGTTGTGCAACCCCAAAACAGATGTCCTGTTCCTCAGACACATGATCTCCAAGACTGACGTCACACTTCTTCTTTTTGATGTATGTTTTAAACCAGTTTAACACACAGTCAGAAAGACCAACCAACTTTTCAAGACGATTGATTAAACAACTGATAAAACATCATGGTCGGTGGTATCAAATGCCACGCATAGGTTGCTGATTATTTTAGTAAGAGCAGTTTCTGGGCTGTGGTATTTTCTAAAGCTGGATTGAAATTCCTCCAAGAAATTATTATCTTTAATAAAGGAGTTTATTTTCACTGAAACTACCTTTTCAAGTATCTCCCTAGTAATTGGATCCAGTGACAGAGGCAACAGGGGCAGCAGTGGTGATTCCCAGTCACCAGTCTGGTGTCAGTAAGAGAACATCAGATGACTTGAGTGTAATTCTGTCAAATTATTCGCATTTCTGTTAGCATTAGAGTGGGCGGAAGGTGTGAAGGCAAGTAAAACACTCATCTGTAGAGACTCTGTAGTGTCAGCACTGTCGAGCATTAAAACAGAATCAGCTGGAAATCAAAGACCTAGTAGGCCTGTATGAAGTACTGTTCACTAATTCAAGGCTAGTCAGTCAAGGTAAGACATTACATTCATGTGGGTACCAGCACGCTCAGGAATCTCAGGAAATGAGACTACACAAGTTAGAAGGAAAAGGGTGATTTGGAGAGAAATAATCAAACAGTGTTAAAACACTTGGAATAGTGCGACAAAAACACACTTACATGAAATACAATATAAAGTAGGACGGGTAAGAAACAGTGGAACCAACAGAAAAGAGCAAATAATTACGAGTAAAAAGAATTGCTCACAGCACCTTAAATAGCACAGGCCTACTCTTCCTCACAGGGAAACATCCAAGAAAAGCAGACAGTGGAACATGTTCTGACTTTATGCAGGAAGTATGACGCTAGGCCAGGATAAAAGATGTGCTTGAATGTGGGGAACATGGTGGGGACACGGGCAGAGGGGAGGAAATTGATATTTAGGTTCCCGAAAGCAACCAGACTAATATCAAGGTTGTAATAGAACAGAGGAATAACCCCAGAAGGGGGCAGGAAAGCGACTTAAATGAAGCTATAAAGCTCCAAAGAAGAAGAAGAAGCCTCAGTTGTCTGTGATCAGCTGACAGAACAGATCGGTCAGTGGGAGAAGCAGCTAAAAACAAGCCGAAATTTTTCTGTTTTTATTTACCACGAAGGGAAACGTTCGTCTATAGGTCTTCCTTTAGTAGGAAATGTTCCAGTAGGATCCCATATTTCTGGTACGTAGCTTGTACACAAATGTCCACATAGTGTTTTGGTACCGTTAGCCATGTTGCTAACCCGGTGTCGTCGCGACATTGCTGGTGTTAATGTAACGTTAGCACTTCATAGATCACTGCACAGCTAATCTGTCCCCTGATGTCTCACAGCCAGTGACAGGTAGCTATCAGTTAAAATAGCTGTTTCACTGCTGGCTTTCTCCCAGATGCCAGCGTCTGTCCTGCAGCCGGCTTATTTTAAAAACACAAACTGTTGATGTTTTCGTTGATTCGTGACTCGTTGACGGTGTGTCCGTGTCTATGACAGGACCGATGTGTTGATGTACTGACAGGTCGTAATGTAACGTTAATGTTCATGTTAAGGTCAGCATGTTGATGTCTGACTGTTGAAATGGATGTACGATAATGTGCCAACAAGCTAAACGTTAGCATGTTAGCATAACGTTACTAACGTGCTATGTGTTTGGCATCTTTACCCATTCCATGTCTTTAAACGGCTGGCCTTCGTGGAAAAGTCTATCAACATATGAAATAAGTATTCATTTGCAAGTTCAGTAAATGCCCCACGCCCCTGTCTGCACATTAAGTAACTGTGTATATATATATGAATCAACCGATTAATCATACTTAAGTTGAATAGGACATTAGATTAGATCTTTTTATTATTGTGCTCAAAACAGTGAAAGTGAGTTTAGCAGCTCTTTGGTAGTGTGCAGCATTAAAAATTAAAAAATAAACAAAACAAAATAATAAAGTTTAAGTAGCAAAACAAGGGGAGTCTGATGCACAGGAAAAAAATATATGAATACATATATGATAAAAGTCAAATAAAAAGTAAATTAAAAATGACAATCAAAAGAATAAACAGGATAAAAAGCAATAAACAATTCAAGGCAAAACGGTAAAAGATTGCATACTGGCCATAAGACATTCCAAACAAAAGTCAGGGCAGGCTGCCGCAGTGGCTCAGATTATAGAATTTACCTACAGTTTGAGAAAACTGAAAGACTTGTCAGAGGACCTCAGAGGGAACCCTGACTTATACGTTACAAGCATGACGGATTCTGCAGTAGTGTGATGCAAGACCATATTTTTGATGAACTAGTAATATAACTAAATCAATGCGGGTTGTTTAATCCCAACCCCAGTGCTTAGAAACTTTAGTCTCTACAGTATGGCTGGGCAATATGGTTGTACATACTGTCTGTTTACTCCAAAGTATCTATGCCTTTAGTATCTCTGTTTGTGTTCGACTGCTGTGGGCAACTCGGTGAGCAGGTCTGCTATATGAGAATATAGAATTTGCAGGATTTGTTTTAGAGCACTCGATCAGCCAAAACAGGTTCTCATCAGGTTATTTGACGTATGAAGGTTTCTCATTTGGTTTTCCAGAAAAGTACACCATCGTGATATGTTTTGACATCACAATATCAAGCTTATTTGCAGACATAAAACAACAGAACGGCGACTGTTCATTCACACTCATAAAAAGACTGTGAGAATATAAATTTGTCATGTAGTGATAAAAGATAACCGCTGCTGAGCCATTTTTTACAGTGGCGTCTGTACTGCTCGTCTTCTGAACAGTGCCTCATCATTTTCATTTTCTTCCCAAGACACATCAGCATAATGTCGGGGAACAGCTTGGTTCTACCCATAGTGCTGTGGGGCCGCACAGCTCCCACCCACTGCATCAGCAGTCTGCTGGTGATGGACGACTTCAGCACCATCATCACTGGCTGCCATGACGGACAGATTTGCCTCTGGGACATGACGCCTGAGTTGGAGGTACTGATGAGGGTGAAGGTGGTGGTGATGTTGGTGGTTGTGTGTGTGTGTGCGTTTCTCACCTCTCTCTTATTTAACGCTGCTTCTCATCGTCTGATTATAACCCCCTGTTGCTCTTTGTTTTCTGCTCAGATCTGTCCCAGGGCCATGCTGTTTGGTCATACAGCCTCCATCACCTGTCTGTCTAAAGCCAGCGCGTGCAGTGACAAACAGTACATTGTCAGTGCATCAGAGAGCGGGTACGTATGTTCTCATCACACGCACATCTATCAGAAGTTTCACGTAGATGGTGATTGCTTGCTCTAAAATGTCAGAACAGAAAGATTTTTAATTTTTTAAAAAGTCATCCAGAATCTTCCACACTTACTGTTTTCTTTTCACTTGTACACCAGTTGTCCAGGGCCCTGTTTCAGAAAGCAGGTTTAACAAACTCTGAGCTCTGAGTTGACTGAGCCTGAGAAGTGAAACTCAGTTGTTGGTTTTAGAACAGCTGATCAGAATACGTTCTGTCAATGTTCAACCTGATGGAAGAGCGTGCGTGGGGATATAAAAAAGCCATCACCAATGGAGCTCAGATATTGCGATTCACCATGGCAACGGGTAAATAAAGGAAGAGCCTCCATTTTAATTGGGTGAAGCTAGAAAAATGAATGCATGCCAACGTGGACCATGATTTTTATGTTAAAACACAGGAGTGGAGGAAGGAACAGTACGTTAACAATATTGTATCGTTGCTCATTCATCGTTTACCAGACATATAGCGCATTACATTTATTTTACCTGACAGGACAAAATGCAGATGGCAATAACTGAAGATGAAAATATGGATCAAATATAAAAGACACAGTTCACTCATGGACCTGTGTTTGTAAAGTCACAGTCACACCCAGTGGGTTAGCCTATTAATGATTTTTTTCCAGTGGAAAATGTGTCTATAGGTTCAAACCGATGTTGTAGACATTTATTTTACATTAATAAAATCTGTCTCATTTCGTATTTTATGAAGTGATGTCAAAACATATTAATTTCAGACTATCAGCAGTTAATAATGAAAACTCACTTTTATAATACATTTAGCCTATTTGTTTCACTCAGAATTAGTCACATTATCTCCAACATGATAGGAATGTTCCAATCAGTGTGATTACAATATGAAAGATTACAGTTCATTGATCAGTTTTACACAGATAACACAGTGATTACTGCAGTAATGTAGCCCACGGTAAGTGTTTCAGTAAAACTGTTGCCCCCCTGACAGCTGCCTTAATGTCCACAGAATCAGTGTTATAAAGAAGGAAAGTGTAGCCTTTAGATTTTATTCTGGGCTGAGGATAAATCCATGATGTCCAAAGATGACACTCTGTCCTTACATCAATGACAGATTGATCGTAAAAGCGGTCATGTTCAAGATCATGTTTGGGTAAAAAAAACTAACAGCCTATCTAACCGGGATTTTAATGTTTCTAAAGACGTAAATGCGTTTGGATATGTGCTTTCATATCAGCAGTATGAATGAGGAAATGAGACGTGTGTCAGACAGCTGCTTCAGGCTCCGCAGGAGGGGAGGAGTCAGAGAGAAACTGTTTATCCTGTGAACCAAACCTCCTCAGGAGGAGGTTTGGTTCACAGCGTAAGTTGCTGGAGTTCCTGATCTTGAGTTTATTTGATCTCGATCTCTGAAACAGAAAACCCAGAGTTTCCTTCATCTCAGGCTCAACATACTCAGAGTTTTCACTAATCCTGCTTTCTGAAAACGGGGCCCAGGTGTCTCCTACATTGTTTCTTATTTTATTATTGTTATCGCATTGATCTGTTTGATATATATCTGACTAAGATACATACGAGATTATCTAAGTTGCAATCAGCTAATTTCAGGCCAGGTGACTCATCAGTTAATCAGTGGTTACAGTACTACAGAGGTGGACACATGGTTCTGATAAAAAAATTCAGAAGGAAGGAGTATTTTAATGCAGTAAAAATAGTCTCTGAAAAGCTATGCTTCTCTGTTAAAGAGAATAAACTACCACCTTTTAAAAATATTTGTATAAAAATTGAATATCATATGGGATATTGGACATGAGAATTTGAAAACCCATACTGATATATCGGCTGATATTTTTTTTCTTCAACAAATCAAGATCACATGACATAATGCAGTTTAAAAATAAACTTTTTTATTATTATTATAAATAGTTCTTTGAACAAAAGTAGAGCTGATTGCTGTGGGTGGATTCATCTTTGGGTGGATTTGTGGTGTTTCAAACATGCGTTTCCTACTGGAAGACCTTCAGTTGCAGAGTGCCCTCTGGTGGACAAACTATGCAATGACAATACTCATTACAAACTGTGCATTATTGAAGGATCTATCTCTGTGTTTCTTTTTTAACGGTCATTAATCGTCTATTATAAACACAGATACGGATTTATCTGCAATTAGCTCATATCGGCTGATAATATCGGCTCACTGATTTATTGGTCAGGCTCTAAATATAAACCACAGGATGTAAGTTTAACTGCAGATCATTTCCTACTCAGTTATGTCTAACTTCCGTTTGTTTGTGTTTTCAGAGAGATGTGTTTATGGGATGTGAATGATGGACGCTGTATAGAGTTCACCAAGTTGGCGTGTGCTCACACTGACATACTAGTAAGTCAGACACTGAGGGGTGTGCAGTTTCTGCAATAGTGTAGCTCACATGGTCATTTCATTTCATTTCCACAGCACTAATTACATTAATACAACGTTATTTTATTCTCTCCAATCTGCTGTTCTCAGTTTCTCTTTTTAACACAAATACTCTTGATTCAATTCTACTTTTTTTGAAGTGATTGGCCCTTGACTTTGCTGTAAGGCTAAAACGTTGTTTTAACTTTTGACTCTCTCCTCCTCCTGTTCTCATCTCCCTCCCTCTCTGTCTCTCCTCCATGTTTCTCCTCCTCCTCTGTGGTTCTCCAGTTCTATCAGTTCACCATCGGCACTCAGAGGGAGGGACGTCTGCTTTGTAATGGCCATTACCCAGAAATCCTTGTGGTGGATGCCACCAGCCTGGAGGTCCTGTACTCACTGGTGTCCAAGATCTCTCCTGACTGGATCAGCTCCATGAGCATCATCCGATCCCACCGAACACAAGGTGAGAGACACATGTGGAGCTAGTAGGCCGATTTTAATAATGCATGTGCTGACCAGTGATTTTGATTCTGTACATACCAGTAGGTCTGTGATTTTCATCTCCTGTCCCTCTAATATTTACAGGCCCATTTATCTGCTGCTTTATATCCGATCCACCTGTTATTTAAACCTCGTCTGCAGAGACATTTTAAAAGTATCAGAAAGTATCAGTGAGTGTTGAAATTTGAATTATTGTACCAACTAAAGAAAACCTTTTTATGACAGAAGGCCTCACAAGTAGCCCCATGACTGTAATCAAATTAACCGTAATGATGTCATATTACATATTATTTTTTTGCTAGTCTGCCTTTCTATCACCAAACCTATTTTTGTCAAGTGAGCTTCACAATAGAGAGCCTAAGTCACTTGCTTCTGCTTCCGGCCCATGGGACCTTATTTAAAAAAAATAATTTTTGATCCTGTTTGAACTGAGCCCTGAATTACACACATGATGTTTGTCAGTTTAAAAGAAAGTTGCAGTTTGTCGTAAATCAGTCATTTTGTGTGAAAACCGTTCAATGAACTACAGCTCTCGTCTCGCACAATATACATCACCACCATGTTAGCGCGGTAATGCTAGCTAACGTTCATTGCTTGGTTGCTGCTAGCTATGTAACTCAGCTATGTTCCACACAGAAATATCTCTCACCTGATGTGTTTAATCCAATGACTGTCCTTTTATCACATCATCTACACATGGAGTTGTTTGACGTTAGCTTCTTCAGTACCGTTAGCTTCAGTCATTCAGAGAAAATGTTACAATGTGACCTATGCGACTTTTGGGTTTGTAGTCTTTGTAATTATGTATTTTTACAGTCTTATACCTCAACAGTTTTACATCAAACTGTGACTTTCTTGACTTTTAAATGTATATTTTAAATTGACCATCATCATATGTGTAATTCAGAGCACAATTCAAATGGGATCAAAATATTAATTAGTCGTCTCTTGCCATTGACTACTGTACATTTTTATTCCAAAGTAAGGTCCCATGGTGGTCCACCGGAAGGGAAGGGACTTGGGCTCTATTGCTGAAAAATGATGTTATGTTGAATGGCATTAAGCTTTTAGAAAAACAATTCGAGTAGTTTGCAACTCTCTGTTTAAATAAAGTCTCACCTGTCTCTCAAATAATAGTCAAATTGTAAAAACTAATTGTTAAACTCAAAGACTTAGTAGTAGTTCAATGTCTTTTCCCAGGTTTGGGGAACAATGACACAGCATGACGGCCATCTGCATTGTTGGTGGCATTAATTGCATCATTAATCATTATACTGTGTGCGTGTTCAGTTGATACACAAGCATTTTATCTGCATTTCCCAATTTTCAAAATGTTTCGTCCTCAAGTTGTATAACGCAAAAGCAGACTCATGACGTGTCATTGCTTATGCAACCAATCTTGCCATAAGTTATTGTTAATTCAGAAACCTATTATTTTGGTAAATTGTATGTTTTATCTCCAGGTCTTTTCTTTGTAACTTATCTCTGCTCTGGTGAGATGGGAAGCTAATGATCCAGTCCCTACAAACTGCGTCCCAAACTGTTTAAATGGGGGTTTCAGGGATTGTTTTTAATTCAAAGAATTGTTTAACCGTTGAATTAAGTTGATACATTTACTAACCTGAATAGTAAATAAAGCAGAATTGGTTTGATTTAGATTCTCTTTTGTAAAAGAGGGCAAAGGTTTAATAAAACTGGAGCACCAATGTTTTCCATTTATGATTGCATGTTAATATGCTAAATGATCACATTATCCTGACATGTTAAAATAATAATGGATAATGAAAATGATTGTTAGTTGCAGCCCTAACCATGTGAAATGTGTCCAAGGAAAGTTAAAAACAAGGGCAACTTGCTTTGAAGACGAATGTTGTTATGATCGTTGAGGCAAAGTATGAACGAGCGTCGTTGGCATGGCCACATGAGGCCAACTGTGGGCATTTAAGTTTCCTGGGAAGAGATGAAAGGACAGCATTGTAGATGGGGGAGAAGTGGTGTCTGAGCCCTCCTCACCGTTGAGAGATGCTTTCTCTATGTTAGTGTAAATAGCTTCTTTGAATCTGTCTTCCTGGTCCAAAATATATACTACATACTAAAATATAAATAACACTTTTGTTTTTGCCCACATTCATCATGAGCTGAACTCAAAGATCTAAGACTTTGTCTGTGTACAAAAAAGGCCTATTCCTCTCAAATATTGTTCACAAATCTGTCAAAATCTGTGTTAGTGAGCTCTTCTGGTAACAAGCAATTTGAAGACATCACTTTCTCTGTGTGGCATATCAAGATGCTGATCAGATAGCATGGGGATTGCACAGGTGTGTCTTAGGCTGGCCACAATAAAAGGCCTCTTGAAAATGTGTGGTTTCACTGTATTGTGGGTGTCCAAAACCCCCAGTTTCTGGTTTGTACATACATGCTGTCTGCCATCTGCTCTGTAAAGTGAAAACCATGATTAATCCGTGAAGAGATCACCTGAATGTGAGCATTTGCCCACAGAAGTCGGTTACAACGACAATCTGCAGTCAGGTCAAGACCCCGATGAGGACGACAAGCATGCAGATGAGCTTCCTTGAGATGGTTCCTGACAGTTTGTGCAGAAATTCTTTGGTTATGCAAACTGATTGTTGCAGCAGCTGTCCGGGTGGCTGGTCTCAAACGATCTTGGAGGTGAAGATGCTGTATGTGGAGGTCCTGGGCTGGTGTGGTTACACGTGGTCTGCAGTTGTGATGCTGGTTAGATGTACTGCCAAATTCTGTGAAACGCCTTTGGAGACGGCTAACGGTAGAGAAATTAACATTCAGTTCACGGCAACAGCTCTGGTGGACATTCCTGCAGTCAGCATGCCAATTGCACGCTCCCTCAAAACTTGCGACATCTGTGGCATTGTGCTGTGTGATGGAACGGCACATTTCTGAGTGGCCTTTTATTGTGGCCACCCTAAGGCACACCTGTGCAATACCCATGCTGTCTGATCAGCATCTGTGAGGTGGATGGATTATCTCGGCAAAGGAGAAGTGCTTTCCTTGGATAACTGACCTGGATGACTGATAATCTTTAGACATGTGAAATGTACAGATGTTAATATGCTCTCATGTAAACTGTTAACAGGCAAATGTTTTAATGCTTAACCATGAGTGACCAGCTTTGACGCTGTCTCTCTGTCTCTATAGAGGACACCGTGGTGGCAGTGTCCGTGACAGGGATTTTGAAGGTCTGGATTATCACAGCTGAGGTCAGCAGGATGCAGGTACACCGCCATACAGATGTTTATTTAAAAAAACAACAACACCAGTCTTGTGTCAAACCAAAGTATTGACAGTATTGCTATGACTATTATGGAACATTTATATTGGTTTAGAATTATGTGTAGACATGTATCACTCATACTGTGGGGGCATAAAACTGTTTTCCTGTCACATTGTGGGGACTCGCCTTCATTTTGAGGACAAAATGCAACTCAGCCCATAATGTGAAGACTTGGTTTAAGGTTAGGATTAGGATAAGGGTTATGCAAGTAGTGGTTATGGTTAGGGTAAGTCTTGAGGCAACAGATGTAAGTCAATGCATTGTCCTCCTGAAGTGATGGAAACAAGACTGTGTGTTCATACTTGTTCAGGACCTGGATCCTGTGTTTGAAGAAGAATCCAAACCCATCTACTGTCACGGCTGTCAGAGTATTTCCTTCTGTACCTTCACCCAGAGCAGCCTGCTGGTTGTCTGCTCCAAGTACTGGAGGGTAAGAACCTGCAATACCACTAAGTAATACTACCCAGCATGTACTGGAGTATAGTACTTCATGGACCTGAAATTTTGGCCCGAGCTGACAGCTATCTCTTACTCTTGTGTGTCAGGTGTTTGATGCAGGTGATTACTCGTTACTCTGCTCAGTAGCGAGTGAGGGCGACCAGGCCTGGACTGGAGGTGAGTTCATAGCCGCAGACAAAGTCATCATCTGGACCGAAGATGGCTGCAGTTATATCTACAAGCTGCCTGCCAGGTAAACCTGCTGCTCTTCCGGCTGTCACATCACTGCTCAGTAGGGCTGGGTGATATGGCAAAAAAGTGTTATCACGAAAAATGGGCAACACAAACACTGCATGCTTAGACTTACTCTGTTTTTTCCTCAGCTGTCTGCCTGCTAGTGAACATTTCCGCAGTGATGTTGGGAGAACCAAAGAAGGCTCGATCCCTCCACTGGTATACAGCATTGTCAACCACTCAGACAAACAGGTCGGTCCTCTGTCCTTCACTCTATCAGTTTATTATAGACACATGTGGTTGACGCTTTAAAGCTAAACTGAGAAGTGGACATGTTTAAATCAAATGCTTGGAAGTTTCAGCAAATTAGTTTCCAGTCCAACACATGGCTATTTTTCTTGTTTTAGAAAAAAGGGACCTATGTAAAGGCTGTTTCATAACACTTATTCAGCAAACATATTGTAAACTAAGCTTTGTAATTGTTGTGCCTGACAAATTATATTAAATCCCTCCAGTAATTTCCCTCTAATAATAGACAGATGTTGTTGTTTGCTAACTTTAGCTGTTTCCAGAGATATTATGATATTCGATTAAGGCTTAACTATATCAATGTACAATTTCTATCTGATCCACTATTTCTTGCCCATTGTTACTGTAAATTTACAAACATGACTTTTATAAACATAAAACTTTGACACAGGGGATCTAATTGATGTGAAGGGGCTTCCAAATCTGGCTGCTCATTTGTGGACTGGACTAGCGTAATTTAGCAAACAACTGATGGAACTTTTTGTCTGCATCTGTACAGGTAGCTGTGCCTAGTTGTCCTGTGTTAGCAGTCTGTGTTTTGTTTGTACTGATGGTGTTTGAGTTGATTTAGGCTCATCAGGGCTCAGGGCACATGGATTAGACCTATACATTTTTTAAAGGTGAGAAGGAAAGAGTAGTGAAGTCAAAGTGTGCTCCTGTAGTTTCAGTCATCTCGGAGGAAATCCCGACTTTTGAACTACTGTTTTTCTGCACGTGTATTTATCAGCAGTATTCAGTATTTTTACAAAACGTTAACGTTGCTTAACGCCACTCTCTCCTGACGAGTCCCAGCATCACTGGTAGTAGCGGCCGGATTCCCGTCAAAGATGGTGTGTTCAAGAACGCAGTAACGCAGCGTTACTTGGATTAGTGACTTTAATAATATTACTGTTTTAGAAAAGTAATCCGTTACATTATTAGTTACTGGGAAAATATCTGAAGTAAGTGTTAACTTTCATTGATGGTAACTTAACAGTGATTGGAAAAAAAGTAGACACTTTGACCTGTAGAGGGGTGACTATACTGTATGCCCTTTTATGCCACAATGTTCTCTTACATGCTGTTTCTTTAAACGCAGTAAACCTGCTAAAATAGGCCATTGACTCCTTTCCCTTTGCCTGTAGATCAGTTTGCCTTTCTGTTTTCTTCTGATGTGTCACTTTTGAACCCGCTGGAAAACAGGGTTAGTAAACAGTAGAAAGCAGCATGGAAGCCTGAGACAATGTTATGGCGGTTACTTTTTTATATCTTTTAGTCTCTCTTTCAAACTCAATGCAGACTAATTTGGGACAATGTTTGAGAGCTGCTTGAATAGAGACCGATGGAACTTGTGTCTGAGATGACAAAGAGACGCAGCATTGCACCGGAAAAGGGGCAAAAATTCTTGTTTTCGCTAGTGGTCGACTCGACCAGTATGGGTATTTCAATAGCCAATGCCGATATTTAGAGAGCAGAGTGGCCGGTATATAAAATGCTGATATCAAAACAAACAAAAGTCACTCCTTTATTCCATGCAGAGTGCAATCAACCTCGTGAGTGCCGATGTCTGCTGATGCTGATTATCTTAAAATGCCAGATATCGACCCGACTAATTGGCCCGATTATCACTTTGATCACTGCCGATCAGAGCACTGCTGGAATAAGTGGTGTAGAAATGTATGTTTTACTGCATTTACCATGAGCCATTGTAAAACCGGTTATTCATAAGCAACCAGCCTGTATTTGATAGTATTGGCTATTGTAGGAGCCTGTGGTTTGAATACCAGCTTTTATTTGAGACTTGATAATGAAAAATACTAAATTAACAGTTTTGCTAGTACTTTCTAAGAATAGCTAAATCATCAATAACTTTAAGTCTTAATTCAGATGGTGAATGGTTGAGATCAATCCATGTGTGTGTGCCTGACCCTTGGTGTTTTGTGTGTACTTCGTAGTTGTGATTTCATTTTGGACCTTTTACTATGTTTTTATGTGTATTTATAGTTTATAATCTTGTAAATATTTATTTGTTGTCTGTCCCTTTTTGTTATTTTTGTTGTTCCTTTTATTGTTCTGTTCTCTGATGCTGCCACGCCCCCCTCCTTTGACCTCCTCACTCCTCTCAGAGGGAAGGAGAAGGAGGTGAGAAGGAGCAGGAGGTGGTTGTGGAGGGGATGTGGCTACCTGCCAGTGGGTGCGACATGGAGCTCTACACCGCTGAGCTGCTGTACCACCACCACCCTATAGAGGCGCCAGTAAGCCCCAGAAAATGCACACTTAAAGCCAAAGGCAGGAAGAAGAAGGTTGACCTTGATGGCTGAGCTGCAAAAGCTAAAATGGGACATAATCACAGCGCTTACACCATTTTAGGAGCCTTTATTTGAAATATAATCTTAAAAAATGTAGGATTCATTGATTCCAAATTCATGCCATTGTGCGTGTTTGAATTGGGCCAAATGTTTACATGTGAGTATGCAAAATAGTTCAAATTAGATTTTTTTTTAAATGAAGTATTATTATACTATTGAAAGGACCATACCAGTGGTTGAGCACGTTTTAGCCCATTTACTACAAATTGCTCATTCTCTATATTATGGCTGAATATCCATTGTTTGAATATGTCCTGTAGTGATGGGTTATTTATTAAATTAAGACCAGAAGGAAAACAGTAAGCCAACATGGGCACTGTATTAAAGATAATGTGAATTCGGTTTATTGTTGTTTCTTGTATTATAAAATAGTCTAGTAATAGTAGTACAATCTCAGAGCCATGTCAGAGCATCTTTGAATGCACCTTTTTTGTATATATAACAACATTTAAAAAACATTAGGGACAACACTGAAAACAAGTTGTTTTAATTATCAATGGATAGGTCAGTTTAATATTTTTATTTGGATAAATTGGTATTTATTGTTAATTATACAATATTCCCTCAAACCTTCCTAAAACCTAAGGTCAAGTCTTCAGATGTCTGGTATTGTTTGACCAACAGTCTAAAACTCAAACTCAAAGAGTTGTAGGAGTTAAGCTCTGTGTGAGATTTTAAATGAACTTTTGAGAACAAGGCTGAAAATAGTAAATCGAGTTTCCTCCCAAATTCTTTGTATGAGTTGTGACTTTGCAGCTCTGCCAGAAAATAAAGACCTGAGATGAGAGGAGCAAACTGTGAGAACAGCAGTGCAAAGACAGACATCCACTCAGTGGCTCACATTCACCTTGCACCATGATAATAAACAGGGACGTGAGGTCAGTCTCATGCTGTTATCCTTTCTAAACCTCCATACTAACATGGTTCATTTCAGAAACAGAAAGAAGGGTTGAATCTGAATGAAAGAGCACCAAGTGGGTCTAAATGTAGAAGAAAAATTTTGCCTGTATGAGAACTGAAAGGGTTCTGCGATATCATGACTAATGCTAATTTACCTAGCATAACCTAGCTGAGAATTTGTGTTTGCACAATTAACAATATCATTCCAGGTTGATAAACTCATGTCTGTAGTGCACGCATTTGAAAATGTGTTAAATCAGAGTGGCTCAGTGGGAGTTTGATCTCCTGCCATCGATTGTTAAAAATTCTGCTCTTAAAAAATATTACAGATAGACAAAAATATAAACAAGCACAAAGTGAACATAAGTAAGAAAGTAAGAACACAGAAAAATGGAATTCTATTAATACCATATAATGAAAATAATCATAAGACTTTGAAGAAAACTACTGAGCTGAATCAGACAGAGCTTGACACATGGCATCTCTTTATCAATGTAGTCACAAGATGATAGTTTAAACAGTTATCTCACTCATCAAATGCGTGGCCTTTGCTGTGTGATGTTGCACCACTGCTAATTTTCTGTGAAGCTTAATAAACCTATAAAAAAACCTATAAAAAAATAATTATTGGTGTTTCAGGTGAGGAGCGCCTCCTCTATAACATGCTACATGAATTGCTTTTAAGGGAACATAGTGGTTCTGTATAACCTGACTGAGCATGTATAGCTTGTATATTGAAAAAAACAGCGGGCCAAGAAAGGACCCTTGCAGAACACCGTAATTAATGTCTCGAAGACTGCAATAAAAGGCAAAAGCAGATTCTTTAGGTAGGAGAATTAATTACATGTGCACAGGTGTTTGTGAATTCACACTGTAGCCTTCAGACTCATTTTGTGTTGGAATAGAGGTGTGAGCTGCTGAGTTGATGACATTGGACATGAACTGCCTGTTTTGTTTGCTCCTCTCTTTGTTTTCCTTCCTGCCTGACTAAGGAATTGACGTCATTCTGGCTCACCTGATTTCATGCTCTTTTCCCCACTAAAATAAAACTCCTCCTCCGAAAGCACCATCAGCCTCCTCATCTGTCTTCATACTTATGAAGATGCATGCAAAGTCCCCAAGCTGCTTTTTTTAACAAAATAATGACCCTCTTGAGGGTTCTCCTGAGTTTATGAGAAACAAGAAGTGATAGGAACACCATGACATGTTGGATTTGATTGTCTTCACCAGGCACCTGTCACGTTGGACTATAAAAGTTTATACTTTTATCTGTAACCTTGAAACACAAAGGATAAAAAACTAATGATGCGTACTTGACACGAAGGGGTCTAGAAGTTTTGTTGCTGGTGAAGTTTGGGTTTAAGAATTTTAACCCAAAAATAATAATAATTAATAATAATAATCCAGATGAAACCTCACCTACCTGCAGCACAGAGCCAATTAAAATGCACAAAAACTTCTTTTCACTATGCGCTGATGTTCTCTCTCTTTCTCTGCCTCTCTACTGCTGTCTGCTCAACATACAACACTCACTGACGTTGGATTTGTTTATTCACATCTTATATTGAGATGTGGCATTGTGTGTGTGTGTGTGTGTGGGTGTGTTATAGTGTGTTTAAGACACACTTGGTGGCATGGTTTGCAGACCCTCTCTGATCGCTCCCAGTGTTCAGATGAGCTGTAACAACTGAATGTGGTACACATCGGACACCGCAGCCGCTCCCTGCTTCTGTACCTCTTTGAAAATTGTAGCTGCCATGGTAACGGCAGCCCATGCTTCTTACACGCCCACAGGTTCACTGGGTTTCCTCCTGTCCATCATTATGACTGTGATGGATCATCACAGCCCTCCACCTAGCGGCAGCCCCCGGAAATGACCTTATTCATAATGACCCATTTGTTAATGATTCAGTTAAAGACATTTTACTCAACTTATGTGTCAGTTGTTTTGATGAATAAAGATAGAAATGATTTGTTTTGGTAGGCATCCCTGTCCAATGTGCATAGGACATGTAGGACATATCCTATTTATGCATTAGCATTATGCATGCTTAGAGGCTGAATTTGTTTTAGTAATACATTTTTTAAAACTTCTTTCAGCACAGTAAGGCTCCAAATCAACCTTTTGACTATAGACACGGTACACTTGTATGTATCATAACCTGGGCATGTGTGAAGCCATGGAGCTGTCAGAATAATAGTCAGGGCGTTGACAGATTGTTAGTCCCTGCCATAGCATGATACTGCAAACTAACTGACTGACCCTGCTGAGGCCCAGCTGTTTGATAATCCAAATCAGCAGAAAGATGAAGAGGAAAGTCCACCCTGAAGCAGAACTGCCAAGTCATGGCAGGAAGTGTTTCAGCTAAGCGGCCAGTCTCAGTCATTGTTTTCACTGCTGGAATTAACACCCTGTAACCTTCCCATATCCTGAACTTAGAAACCTTGTGAATAGGTTGTTCCTTGTGCTTCTACTGTATATTACAGGCTGGACACTTTCAGATATACGCCACTAAAAAGGTGACAGCAGGATCGACGTGTATGCACTGATAGGCGAGTAGACTACGTAGTTGCAGGGTTAGACATTTTAATCAGTGGCACTGATACTTTATTGTTTTTCTACCATGCTTATGGTACAAAAGCAATAAAGGTATGTATATTCTCTCCGACATGTGTTCTTTACCTCTATTTTTCTTTTTTGGCACCTGGCACTGCATTAAGTGGCACACTCAAGCTCTGTCTACTGCTGCTATTTTTCATTTACAATTGAGTGCAAGACCATGAGCGCCTTCAAGGAGAGTCAAAGTGTGCACTATTATCCCCATCTGTATGATTCATCATGGCTTGCCTCTGTGTGGCCAGTCAGGAAAAGTCTTTTGAAGTTGTAGGAGATGTAGTAAGTCCTAGTCTGTAAAGCATACAACTTCCTTTTTAGTATTATCTCGGCAGTGCCTAAATGTAGTTCAGTGGAAACAGAAGCAGAACCCATAACAATGGCTATATGTTACGTTTTGTTTAGTTCCTGCAGTGAAAATGGAAAATATGTAACAGTCCTGTAAACTGGTGAACACTAGCCCCATAAGCATAGTACCTTCTCCTATGTTAAAGTTATATCCTACAAGCTGGGAACTTATGAATTTCCAAATTATCTTAGTCTTCACACGTGTGTTCAAATGACTTTCTACTTATGCTCACTCACTCACTCACTCACTCACTCACTCACTCACTCATATATATTTATATATCTAGATATCTATAGGTATATATCTAGATATAATGTACAGTTTGGGAATAACACAAGTTAGTTCTGTTTCGGGGTGGATTGTTCCTTTTTAAGTCTAAAAAAACGCTATGCTGCCCTCCTCCCATCTGAACCATTATTTCCCAGTAACCTCTGGACTGCAAACCATGTGTTATAATTCCAGCAGTAGTTATTTTCCTGCTCTTGTATCCAGGGTGATAGATTTGACACCAACTGTCCACGTCTATGGCTCTTGATTTTGTCCATGATTTCCTTCAGTGGACAGGCGTTACAACTCACAGTGCTGCTGAACTGAGCAAAAGGAAACAAAGATGTTAATAGACAGTGGTAGCCCCCATAAAAGACACATAATCCACTCCTCTGTCTAACACACCAGGAGGGACAAATGTGAAGAAGGTCTGTGACTCATTAAGGCTACATAGGGTTAAGAAAGCTGGCCAGTTTTATGTTTTATTTTCAACTGAATTTGATCAAAAATCCCACCACTTCCCGAAGTTATTACTCAGTCAAACCAAATTTATAGAGATTGTAAACATCCTAATTGAACCTTATAACCAGGTTTTATCTATAAATCATGAGACGTTTTCTTCAGGATCAACAGTAATTCAGCTGATTGTTGTCTGTACATGCATCTGCTAACAGGAGCTGCCAGCTGCTAAGATTCATCAAAATGTAAAGACAATTAGACGTATCGGCTACAATACTCAGCCCACTGCTAACTCAGTGATTCACAATGTCATTTAATTCATTTTCACATACCTCAAATCATGATGGTAACTTAAATCAAAATCTACAAAAATGTGTCCTTTTTTGAAACAGAACTACGGCTCAGAATGTCTCCTCAAATTGGTTATTATAGATAAGTGAAGTGAAACCTGAAGTTCTGGGTTCTGATCCAGAGGTAATACATCTTAGTTCCAAACTCATAATAATAACAAAAATACCCATAAATCGATTGCAGCATTCCTCTGTTGGTAATTGTAAAGACTTAAGTGATCCCTTGATTTTTTTCCACTAACCCCATCATCAGGTCAAATTTAAAATGAAATATTAAAATTAAAATAATTTGGCCAATTCTTTGATTTATAACCAAATGCCTGCAATACAATGGCATTCCCATCAGCCTCTGTTGTATTTAGCATATTTTAGCTTGCTAACACACAAACCAAGATGATGATGAACATAGTAAACACATCTGCTAATCATCAACATGTTACTAATAGCATGTTAGAATGCTGATGTTAGCATTTAGCTTAAATCCCAGCTGTGCCTAAGCTCAGAGTTACAGAGCCTCCAGCATAGCTGTAGTCTAGACTGGTAGTATGTGAAAGATAGATAGATAGCTAGATAGATATATACTTATCCCGTGGGAAATTCAAGTATCCGGTAGCATACGAAACATACATATATTAAAATAAAATTAAAATAACAGGTGTAAATAGGTGTATGAATTTATATTAAAAAGCACCATTAACAAACATGAAGAACATGAAGTTTCTGTAATTTGTGAACAATATATATAGTGCCAAGAAGTAAGTATTGAATGGATATTCAGTACATGTAGTGGATTAATATGTCCAAATACTGTATATACAGCATGCAGGATTTATATTTACAGTGACAGTACATGTTGATATGTACATGTTAAAAACTGTGTGCTTTTTAAATTGTAAAAACAATCTAAAATGGAAGTAAGTGCATGTTTTGGTGTTATTGACACTATAAGACAGATTTAACAAAAAGTTTGACAAGTCAGTTGTTCAAAAGTTCCTCCCTGTGTATTGTGATCAGAAACGGAGACATGAAAACTGAACAAATAAGCACAAACAGAAAAGGTACCAGTCTTTTTCATTAAGTGACCTAAAACATGTATATAAATATATAATATAAAAAAACATGTATTGTTTCACATACCTATGATGTATTAGCACCTGGGAAAACAGCTGGCCACTTATATTTTGGTTAGCTTCAGTCACATGACCCTCATCCTATTTGTACCTGTAGCTTTAACCCCGCCAACCTGTGCTGCATTAGCACATGTTCTGATGACTGAAGCAACAGTAGGGGTGTGATTATTGGACATCTACAGTGTCTACATTTTGGTTTTATTGCGCTGCTACACTTCAGCCCTTACCTGAATGTAAGCGCCAGTAAACCCAAACTGTAGCTTAGAATAGGTCAGTATTTAAAATGATTGTTAAGGATTTTTACGTGTTCCTCAGCCTGTAGAGGAGTAAGACGTCTAGTTGAATAAGAGATGTGTGGTTCTGTTTTCCTGCAGTTTGCTGTGTGTTGTTGTTGTTGTTTTGTATGAAGGTAATCAGAGGGCAAACCAAACATTTCAGCTTCACATGGTCCTCAGACTTAGAACCAATAGGGCCAAATTGCCGTTAACTGCTTTGGGCTATATTTAAGGGAAAAATACTGTTAATTGTATAGAAAAATGTGAGTGCTCTGATTCATTCTAGGCTGAAATTCCCCAAAACACAACTTTTCCAGCTGTAACTGGGGAGTTTTGGGGCTTCAGGATTTCAGACGCTGACGTGTCTTTTATTTATTTATTTAATTATTTATTTCCGACCGTCCTCCAGCTGCTGATCTGCCCTCCTGTGACTCTGTTCTTCTTCGGCCGACGGGAGCCCTTCCATAAGCTGCTGATCCAGGGAGACTCAGCGGGCAGACTGTCCCTGTGGAGCATCCCAGACACGTCGCCTCAGCAGCTGCTTTCGACCCCTGCAGGTAAAGACTGTGTGACTGACATGACACACAGCCCCGCTGGTGTTTGTACAGTGACATTACAGAGTGATATTCTCCCCTCACAAATAATCTAACAGCTAGTTTTACAAAAATTTCATTAAAATTTGTTATATTTTAATAATAAAATAAAACCACTAAAATACATTAAAAAAAGCAGAGATAAAGTTATTTTTCCTACAACACCGCATTAGGGCCATTGTATAGGTTGAAAAACAAAACAATTACAGTGCCGGGGGAGAGGGTTAATATTCTGAGCAAAAAACTGGAATATTGTCTGAGATTATAATGATGTGCTTTGTTATGAAAGGCAATATACTCTATTGAGAGCAGGGTATGCTGATAAGGGCAGCCGTAACATTTAAGCTACTTTCACCATCCAGTATTATGAGATACTTCCTTTTTCCATGTAAATTTATCACTTTATATAAAAAAAAATTTTCTCAGAAAATGACCCCCCTCCCAAGGCTCCGAAATGTATTTTACCTACAACGGGCCTAATACGCTGTGCTGTCACAGTTTCATGCATGGTTTATAATAATCATATTGTTCTTCGCTTCTTGTAGTAAAGCACAAATATTTTCAACACTGACTTACTAAATGTGTGTTAAGAGTTTGTGTGAAGTAGGCAATATTGTTGAAATTTTTAGTTTTTTTTACAGGGCTCATGAATTGGGGGAATATGAATGTAATGTTGTAAAAATGAAAGTTAAGAAAAAGACAAGATTTTTTTTTTTTAACCTTAAACCAAAGTCAAACCAAAAATAGTGAATTGATTATCTAAAATAACAACAAAAAATGCTTTTCAGAGGCTGCCAATGTGCAATATGGAATGATAATATATTAAAACTATGTGTCTTTTACCTTTAACCCATGTCAGGGTTTCGCCCCAGAAATTGTTTTGTCAAAATGATAAGCCTCCTAGATTTTGATGTCACATCTTGATCTATTAGTTAGTAGGCGACCTTAGTAGATATTAGATATGACATTTGCTGCGTGAAATTGTGTCTGTGCTGTATGTCTCTGCTTGAAGTTAAGTGTTTTATTTCTAATAACTCACTTCTCTTTGGTTTTATCTGTATCTCTGTCTCACTCTGTTTCTGTGCAGAGCTGCAGGTGACGTCCACCATCAG
Organism: Micropterus salmoides; assembly: GCF_014851395.1. NCBI lineage: Eukaryota > Metazoa > Chordata > Actinopteri > Centrarchiformes > Centrarchidae > Micropterus > Micropterus salmoides. The sequence goes on along the minus strand of NW_024041151.1, from coordinate 28,444,080 downwards.
TCTCCAGGAGGCGTTCGATAAGTTGACCCCCGTTTCTGCAGGGATCATTGACCAGCTCAGTGTCCTGCCTGGAAAAGAAGAACCCATCAAGGTTTGAACCCAGACAATCTAACTTCCTGACCAAAATGGCTTGTTTGAAGAATGTACTTTCACAATCTTTTGTATTTATAAAAGAAAAAACAAAACTGTCCTGCTTTCCTTTTATAGTTTCTCCTCATTTTCTCTTTAAGTCCGGTTGTGGTTCTTGACTGTGTGTGTGATTTGTTCCCCTCAGGTGACGGCCAGCGTGTACATCCCCTCTCAGGGTCGCCTGGTGTGCGGGAGAGAAGACGGCAGCATCATCCTGGTTCCAGCCACACAGACCGCCATCGTCCAGCTGCTGCAGGGGGAGCACATGCTCAGGAGAGGTGAGGGAGGATTATCAGCATTGTTCGTCCAGACTGCAACTCAACCTCATGTATTATAAGTAATAACAAACGTGTAGAGAGTGAATTGCCACAATAGTCACAGTGTTGTAATTAACAAGGAACTGCTCACAATTTCAACAAAGTTCTTGCAGGCCATCAAGTACGATCAAAAACTTCACACTGATTGTTTGGCAGATAGATGTTCAAGTCCCCTGGTAGTCCTGATGTGCAAAGAGCAGGGTGTTAAAAATAAGTAATAAAAGAATAAAGAAAGAAGGAAAGAAACCAGAGAATCCTGCACACTCTGCTTAACTTGTACTCAGGTCCTTAGACGTTCATCATAATGAAGAACAGCTATAATAAATGGAGTAGAACACACACACACACACACACACACACACACACACACACACACACACACAACTCTGTTTTAATATAATAATCATCTTTATTTGTAGAGCACTTTTCAAAAACAAGTTACAAAGTGCTTTAACAAGTGTAAAGACAATAATACCCAAGAGACAATAATACAAAGACAATACAAGATAAAAGCATGAAAACATTGAAAAGACTAAAATACAGATAAATATAAAATTAGTAAAATACAATAAAATAAAAGGGATAAAATCAAATAAGATCGGGAAAGGCTCTCCTATAAATGTATGTTTTAAGAAGGGACTTAAAAGAGTTCACTGACTCAGCTGACCTGATTTCCTCGGGCAGGCTGTTCCAGAGCCTCGGGGCCCTGACTGCAAACGCTCTGTCCCCTTTAGTTTTCAGTCGAGACTCTGGAACAGACCTCTGCCCGAGGATCTCAAGGTACATGCTGGTGCGTATGGGACTAAAAGGTCAGAAATATAACAAGGCGAGAGGCCATGAAGAGCTTTAAAAGTGATCAATAGAATTTTAAAGTCAATTCTAAAACATACTGGGAACCAGTGTAATGAAGCTAAAATAGGAGTAATGTGGGCATATTTCTTTGTTCTGGTTAAAAGCCTGGCAGCTGAGTTCTGGACAGTCTGGAGTCGATCAATAGATTTTTGGGTTAAACAGGTGAAAAGGCTGTTGCAATAATCCAGGCGTGATGAGATGAAGGCGTGTAAAATGGCCTTGGTGTCCTTAAAAGTTAACATAGATCGAATTTTAGCTATATTTCTAAGTTGATAAAAACATGATTGAACAAGCATTGTGGTGTGCTGCTCGAAATTTAAATTACTATCAAACCAAACACCAAGGTTCTTTGCCACAGGCTTAATGTGATTTACTAGGGAACCAGCAGATGGCAGCATTTGATTTGCCATCTGCTGAGACCCGATGACCAGGTTCAGCTGGAGGAAATTATTTGACATCCATTTTTTAACTTCACAAAGGCAGTTGTTAAGTGAACTCAGCATTCCAGGGTCTGTGGATCTGACGGGCAAGTATATTTGTGTGTCATCAGCATAAATATGAAAAGAAATGCCATGTTTATGGATAATATGTCCAAGGGGAAGCAGATACAAGGAAAACAAAATGGGTCCTAAGACCGACCCCTGAGGCACACCATATTTAACTGGACAGAACGAGGAGACATAGTTGTTTACAGACATGCAAAACTTCCTATTTGACAGGTAGGATGAAAACCATTCTAGGGCAGTACCAGAGATCCCCACCCAGTGCCTCAGTCTGTCTAACATGATGTTGTGATCAATGGTGTCAAAAGCAGCGCTAAGGTCCAGGAGTACCAGGACTGAGCACATGCCTTAACTCCTTTTCACTCTCTAATTAATGAGAGAAACTCGTGTGTTGATGTACATACATGTTCCATGGTTCCCAAATGATCAATGATCAATCGCATATCTACTATGACAGTCCAGTTGTTGGTCTGTTTAACTTTCGCACCACAAACGGCACCAGAGTCCGATGGGAACCAGACAAACAGCATCTATTCAGGTGATCTTGGTCTGGTTGTTTGGTCGGCATAAATTTCACTTGACATCTTTCACACCAGCCTAAACAAACCGAATCAAACGGGCAAACGCAGCAGAACTAAAGCAAAACTTTGGCGTGAAAACACCCTTACATGTTAAACATAAGACCTGCCATGTAGGCTCTAGTGTGGGTTAGCTGGACTGTAGTGTGCCCCAGTGTGTAATTTAGATTAGTATTTGATTTTGATTAAATTGAAACTTATACCAAATAAGCTTCATTCCTATTTATTTATTATATCGTAATTGCATCACACCATTTAACTTCTGTCAAACTTGAGTGTTGTTTCCGTCTCTCCTGCAGGCTGGCCCCCCCATCGCACCCTGCGAGGTCACCGGAACAAGGTGACTTGCGTCCTGTATCCGTACCAGATCTCCCCCCGCTACGACCAGCGCTCGCTGGTGTCCGGAGGAGTGGACTTCTCCGTCATTGTCTGGGACATTTTCACTGGAGAGATGAAGCACATTTTCTGTGTCCATGGAGGAGAGATCACCCAGCTCATCGTCCCGCCTGAAAACTGCAGCGTAAGACCTCTGACATATATAGCTTTATGTGGTTATTTCTTTTGTGCCTGTCCTTTTTCCGCTTTTCTTCCTTTTGTCTTTTTCTTTTCACCAACAGGGCAGCTCACTAGACATGTTTTCTTTTTTTTCATTTTCTTGTTGTTGGTTTGTTGTTTTGTTGTGAGCAGTGTGTTACGTTGCTGACATTAGATGTAAATGTTACAGGCGGGATGCCATTGTTGTTACTATGGAAATGACGGTAATGACATTGTGTTCTTGTGGTCAGATGTTGAATGCACAGACACACACATAACAAATGAAAACAAATGAAAACATTACATTGTTTAACTGACATTAAGATCAAATGATCAGAACTGTGTTGATGCCATGGAAATGAGATGTCAGATGCTGTTGTGTTGTTGGAGCAGGACTTGAATGACCTGTGACACGCATGCTTTAATTAAAGACATTGGATGTTTTGCGTGTGCGCACTTCTGGAAAATCAATGACCCCTTAAATTAAGTTGGTATTTATTTTTTTATTGGGACATACCAAAGTCCATACAAACAATGTGATCATTGTAACAAGACCGTAGACTTTATAAAGAACAAGACTGAGAGAACTTTTCTGTCAAAGGTTTCTCTAAAAACAGATGTAACCAATGGAAATAAAGCTGAGTGACAGAGGATACAGAAGCAAATAAGGACAATAAAACAAATAAAGAATACAGGAATAAAAACTAAATACATAATTGAAAAACAGAACTTGATAAATACAAAATGGGTATACTTTTTCATGATACTTAATTAACTTAAAAAACAAAATATAAATGTGAAATTCATTTCAAACAAATGATGGACGTACAGGTGCTCTCCCATATTTTCAAAAACCTTTTCTGGTGCTGTTTAAAATAAAATATTTTTTTGTTGTTGCTCGGTAACCTTACTCCTTAACTGTAGCTCAGACTGAAGTTTTTTGTTTTTCACTCCTGCAAAATTTGTCAACAATTGTGCTCTTTGTTTTCTGGCCTGCTCAATTTTGTCATGATTTGTCAGAGATGTAACGAAGATCCATTTTACACCATGCAATGTTTAAAACCGCCTATCTAACAAGAAATGCTAAAAAGTTAATCTTAAAAAAATTAAACTTATAAAATTAATCAAGTGACAAGTTTGGAGCATTGGTAACACTTCACAGTAAATACCCTCCACTGCCTTCACATGGATTCACTTTTAACATTCTAGCATGTGCAGGAAGTGTTGTGTTATGAACAATAGCATTGTCTTTATCCTATATATAGACAAATGGACCGGGATTCAATAAGGAAATTAAATTCTATCTTGTCCTCCACTAATCTGTCAGGGACCTCCCGTCAAATCCTCAGGTACATTTTTTTGGAAGATCACTGTTACGTACTGTGTTTCCTCTGCAGACACGGGTGCAGCACTGCGTTTGCTCGGTGGCCAGCGACCACTCTGTCGGCCTGCTCAGTCTCAGGGAGAGGAAGTGCATCATGCTGGCGTCGCGCCACCTCTTCCCAATCCAGGTTATCAAGTGGCGTCCGGCAGATGACTACCTGGTAGTAGGCTGCTCTGACGGCTCTGTCTACGTCTGGCAGATGGATACAGGTGAGAACTCTTCTACAGCTCTTCTTTAGAATTGGTTAAATGCTGAACTAATGCTTGACTTCAGAATAGCTCAAAAATAACTCACTAATCATCATATTTGTCTACAATACTACAGAACAGGTAAAATGGTCTTGCAATTGAACAGAAATTTGTTTATCCACTTCCTTCCAGCTCTAACTGTACATTTTAATACTTAATACTAGGTTAATTTGCTTTGCGAACTCGCTTATTTCGGCTTGACCAAAGGCAGAAAAAACTCTCTGGGTCGTATCTGTGAAAAGATGTGACCACAAAGCCGTCTTTGAACCTCTGTTACCTACTCGAGCACAAAACTGTGTTTTTTATCAAAGCTGTCAATAAATACAGATTTTGGACACCGTTACAACCAGTATGAAGCCCAATAGGAAGCTTGCCAGGTTTGAGACCAAATCTAAAATCTGTGCTCACCGACTGTATTTGGCAACTACAAAGATATTCAGATTGTAAGCAGAAGCTGCCTTTATAGTGGTGGCATCTCACTTGTAATCCTGCACAATAACACCATAATGTATGCAAGAAGTACATACATTAAGTACCACTTTTGCGTAGAAATAGAAGAAGATCATGTACAACCTGCTGTTGTGTAATCCTTGAAGTGCTTTTAAAATAAAGCATAAAATCCTTAAGCTTTTTAATACAGTGTAGTTCAGTGGTATTAGATGTCTATTCACCTGCAGATCACCACAGCTTACTGTACTGCGCTGTTATCAGCTGCTCCAACTATTAAGTTCAATTTCAAAGAAAAGCAAAGTCCTGGCTGAAATTCCTCTTTTACATTTTCACGTGATTCAGCTTTTGTTAGATGGTGTTTTTCATCTGAATCCAGCTCTGTACTTAACACACACAGACAGAGTGGTATTAATCATCATCTCATATTCATATTACTGATGAAATAAATATTTGAATATTCTTATAAATCTCATGTCTGGCCCTGTTTACACCTGGCACTAATATACTTCTTGAACCGATCACAAGTGCACGTTCCAAGTACATCAGTTCACTACATGCGTCTCGAGTGACCACTTCTGATTTGATCTCACTTCCCTGCTCTATATGCAAATAAACACATAATTTCTGGTTGCTAATAATAATAACTTTACTTGTATAGCACTTTTCAAAACCAAGTTACAAAGTTTTGCAAATACCAAATGCGTTGTTGTTTTCAACCAGAATTTGATGCATTTACTGTTTGTTATGGCTGCAACTAACACATATTTTCATTATCAATTTATCTTTCCATCATTTTCACAATTAATCGATTTAGTTGATCTATAAAATGTCAGAAAATGTCAGAAAATGGTGAAAAATGTATTTCCCAAAGTCCAACATGACGCCCTCAAATGTTTTGTTTTGTCCACAATCCAAAGACATTCAGTTTACTGTCATATTACATGTCAAGAAACCATGTAAGGAAACCAGAAAATATTCACATTTGAGAAGCTGAACTCAGATGATATTCTTCTTTGAAAAATGCCTCAGAATGATTAATCGATCATTCGGGTAGGTGTCAATAAATTTAATAGTTGACAGCTAATTGTTGCAGCTCTACTGTCTATCAGACCACAAATGAGACAAGAATTAAGAAGGGAAAGTGATAGAAGCCAGAGTGTTTCTGGTGGCCGGGTTGTTTATTGTACAAAAACACAACTTTATAACTTTATTCATGGATTTTGGTGAAACTGTGTCATATTTTATGGAGACATTTTTTTTTCTAGTTTTCCCTTTGATGTCTTCCAGCTGCTCTGCTTCAACTCTCTGTGATTTACGGAGTTGTCTGATGGAGAGATAGCGATAGCCGTTTCTTTAGCAACATGTAAAGCTAGCTGCTGCTAGCTGCAACTGCATTGCAGCTTAGTGGTCGTATTAGCTTTAAAGCTTAGCTTTATTAAACCTCCTCCTTCTGGCAGTCAAAAGCTCCTGTGCTAGCGGTGTAAACATCATTCCCCCGGTGCTCAGAGCTCTCAGTCGGGGCTAGTGTTTATAGTACCACTAGCTACACGGCCAACTGAGCTAAACAGCTAAATTAAGCCGTGCAGCTAGCCGTTCCTTTTCGACTAAGTAATCTTTGTGTGTTTGGTGTGTCCTGTATCCACGAGAATCTATTTTGCCTGTTGTTGTTGTTGTGGCAGCTTTTTCTTGGTGTTTTTTTGTCTTAGGTACATTCAAACCTGTGCTGAGAGCTGTCCACCTGTGAACAAGGCCCTTCAGACTCCCCTTTGCCCTATATCCTTAGTCATTTTTATTCATTAGTTTCATCATTACCATGAAACATGTACGTGGCACAGCATAGAGGTAACATGAGCTTGAATGATGACTAGCCACTGGAAGTGTGTGTGTGTGTGTGTGTGTGCGCACGCGCGCTCGTGTTCGTTGGGTCCAAAAACCGGGATTCCACTATACTTGTGGACCCCACAAGTTTAAATGGTTTTAAGGTTCAGGTTGAAATGAGGTTAATGCTAGGGGGTTAAGGTTAGGCATTTACCTTGTGATGGTTAAGGTTTGGGTAAGGGGCTCAGGAATGCATTATGTTAGCAGCGAGTCCCCATGAAGATAGTGCCACAAGGCTGTGTGTGTGTGTGTGTGATGAAGGGCCTGTGAGCCATGCTCCTATAGCATGTCCAACGCCTGAATACACACACACCTTCCTTAATTTCACACTTAGCTACCTTGCAATCTCCCAGCAATACAGCTCATTCAGGTCTCTCTCTCTCTCACTCTCTCACACACACACACACACACACACACACACACACACACACACACACACACACACACACACACACACACACACACAGGTACAATGGTACCACTTGTCCCCTCACTCTATACAGAGCCAATACCGATGTCTGCAGCTAATGATGTCTCTCTAAACCTCTCTCTGCAGAGACAATAGATGATGATACTGAGCATCGAGACAAACTGAGTGGGAGATGCTGTGAGAGAGAGATTGGCGGATTGATATAAATGGAAGGAGAGTGCATGAACAAGAAAAGAAACACTGATAAAAACAGAGAGCGCAGAGAAAGGGAGGCAGAGATGAAATGAGTTTGCTTACACTCTGATACCCTGAACAAAAGTATGTGTACACGTTATAGCTATATGCGATAACTATATATTATAGATGAATATGACATTCCTAAACCATGGGCGTTAATCTGCTGCTCCTCTGGTTTCAGGCTTTCTGCCAGATTTGTCAACCTGGCTGCAGATATTTGCTCCCATCATTAGTGAGGTCCAGCACTCATGTTGGCTCTCAGTCAGAGTTCCAGTTCATTTTAAAGATGTTGGATGTAATTCAAGGTCAGGGCTCTGTGCAGGCCATTCAAGTTCTTCCACACTAAACTGGGTAATCTATTTCTTTCTGGAGCTGGCTTCCCACACGGGAGCATTGCCATGCTTAACAGCGAAGGTCTAAACATACAGTTTGAAGCACAATGTCTGAAATGTCACTCACGTTTAGATTGTTTTTGAACTAACAAACCCCAACCAAAAGTACACCAATACATGTGGACAGGTGTCAGGTGTATGAAGTGTGAAAAGATGCAGTCCCAAACATAATATCTCAATACGGGAGAGGGACCAAAATATCTCAGGAAATAGCATGTTAACCCACCCAGTAGCTCTTTAACAATCTCTTGACCAAATAGTTGATTCCTCTTCAGTGAGACTGAGATTTTTTTTACTTGTTTGTGTTTTCAGGAGCCTTGGACCGCTGTGTGATGGGTATAACGGCAGTGGAGATCCTGAACGCCTGTGATGAGCTGGCCCCGGCCACTGTGGATGCTCTGAGCCACTCTGCTGTGAACCTGAAGCAGGCAATGACTCGCCGCAGCCTGGCGGCCCTGAAGAACATGGCCCAGCACAAACTGCAGACGCTCGCCACCAACCTGCTGGCTGCAGACAACGCTGACAAGGTAAAGACCAGCGGTCACACCACAGCAGAGGCTTTGTTTGGTAAATGGCTTCTGGAGGATTAGCCAGTTAATCTTGGATTCAGTCGACAGAAAATGAATCACCAGTAATTTTGCTAATCAACTGAATATGATTTATTAAGGAGAAATACCCTTACACCTAACTCTGAGCTCTGTTTGTTTGGGCTGGTGTGAAAGCACAATAATGATTCCCCCACAATAATATAGTATAAGATGCATCTTTTTAATCCTGTTTTACCAATTTGTCATTATTTTCTGATAAATGAGGTCCAGTTCATTCTTTTGATTTTCAGAATCACTTGGTTCTTGGTGAGCTTGAGTTGAAGTTTGATTTTCCCCCTTTGGGTCCGTTTAGTACTGATGATGCAGGATGACATCAAACTAGTCCAACCACTGTCACACAGACAATGTTTACAGCTCCTGGTTTCTTTGTGATTAGTCAGTTTAAACATGAACTGAAATTAGAAGTTAAAGGCAACAATTATTTTTTTAATTGGTCTGGACCTGATCAACTTAGGGTGCTTTCACACCTACTTCATTCAGTTCAGCTGAATCGCACTAGAGTTCATTTGACCCCTTGGTGCGGTTCGTTTGGGCAGGTGTGAATGCAGCAGTCGCACTGGGGTCCGCATGAAAAGCGGACCAAAAAAGCGGGCCGAGACTTCCTTGAAGAGGTGATCTCGGCACGGTTTCAAATGAACTATGGGGTGGTTCACTTGTGATGTGAAAGAAAACGAACCGAAACGAATGATAGCAGAGATGTGATCTGAACATTATTTCAAAAACTAAACCACTAAGAAATCCATCTGCTGTCCGAAAAATGTGTTCAGCGATCTTATAATTGATCTGTGTAAGCCATATAGGCTAAATCATTTGGTAACCTTCACTTGTCAGCACGGGTATTTTCCATGAATATTGGTCAAAAGCTGTTAAAGAAGGAGGGCAAGTAGTACTACTCCGTTTACCCTGTCAGTTCATTAAGTCCATAAAACATTTGTGACAGCGATCCCACAGTTCTCTAGGTTCGTTTGTAAAACCGCAGTATGAACATGAACTGGACCAGAACTAAAATGCAGCAGTGTATCATTTTTTTCACTTGATCCGGACCAAATGAACCGAACTACAGGTGTGAAAGCACCCTTAACTGCAGGTGTGGAAGAGAACAAAGACGTTTTTGTTTTTTCAAAAAAAAAAACTGTCTTTGGTTCTCTGTGTAATTCATCAAAAAACAGACACACCCACAGTGTTACCCTAACTCTAAAGTCTTCACCTGATGATTTATGTTTAGGGGGAATCGTGTATCTTACTGCAAAGGCACTGTGCAAAGAGATTTGTGTCCCCACAACATGAGTAATACACACACACACACACACACACACACACACACACACACACACACACACAGACAGACTGGTCATGTCGGTCAGATAGCTGCCGAAAGTCACAGACCAATTAAAACTCTGCTGGAGACTAAACAAAGGTCAACACTACTACGTGTGTGTGTGCGCGCGACCACTTGTGTCTCCCAGGGAAGGATGAACTATCTTAAATGTCAAAGAAAAAAAAGAACTGTGTTTCTTTTCTCTGAGCTGGAGTTTCCAGAGAGCAGCTTTAGAGGTTTAAAGGAGAACTCTGCCTAAATGTAAAGAGTTGTGAGTCACTGTCAGAGTTGCAGAATGGACCTTACTTTTAAAAACTGCTTTTGTAAAGTTGCTATTCAATAATGTTCCTTGTTATTTTATACTGTAGTCTAATTTCAACTTTTTCACGGGAAGAAAATTGTGCAGGCAGGGACATTTTTTCAAAAATACAGTTGCATCTGACACAGATTTAGTTCACATCCAGTGCAGCCAACAGATATAACTGGATTTGGCCAGAGCTCCTCTTCTGTCATGATAATCTCTATTAGCAATGTGAAAAGTGTGGACAAAAGTCTAGCAAGTGTTTGGTTGTTTAGTATGCCTGCAGGAGAGTGAGTTAGTTTCTTGTTAGCTGCACTGCTAAGTAAGCTAACTAGCTAAAGGCAGCTAAAGTTACAGAGAGCAGCAGTTACATTCAGATGGAGGATGAGCTAAGGGCCTGTGTAAAGGGCTAGTGTAAGATAATTATGTTTATTAATTTTAACTGTGAACTATGCAAAGCTACTCTGAATCCCAGAATACAAATACAGAGCTGGAAATGAGCACAGGTCAGTATACATTTAACCTGTGTAGTTATTCGGTCAAACTTGTAATGAAAAATTGTTAGTTGATAGTGCCCCCTACGTTAGTGATCTCCAGCAGGTTTTGGTTCTGTCTGGCAATGTCTCTGTTAAATGGTGGGCAGGCTAATGCTAGCCAGACCCCCTCCTCTCTATAATGCAGGAGCAACACAGCACTGAGTTTGCGGGAGCTGCCGATGACTCAGCAGGCGTGGAAATAACACGAGCACAGAGAAAAGTCCAGTGGGAAATCAGTGCTAATGTTACTAGCTACTCATTCTCCAGTCAGTAGCATATCACAGAAATTGACAGCGCGTCTCTTAGCAATGTCGGCTCTCGGATCTTAGTTTACTTGTGTCATGAGAAAAGCCCGCTAAGCGGCTTAAAGGTTACATGCATTCTCCCCACATATTCAGACAATTTCAGCTCTCATTTCCTGGTATTCACATCTAGATGTGTTAAACAACTCAGGACATACCACCCTTTGTTTGAACCTACCCATTTTTCAAGTGAGCAAAACTATTGGAACATGTGACTGCCAGATGTTTCTTGTTGCCCAGGTGTTGCCTTTTAGGTTGATTGTCCAACATTAAATAGCTCTGCATGACTAGTCCAAGTTTTCATCCTTGGTTCAAACCTGTAAAGACTGCATTTCATGTTAAAGAGGATAAACCAGCATGAAGACCAGAGAGCTGTCTATGGGAGAAAATCAAGCCACTGTCAAGCTGAGAAAAGAAGGAAAATCGAGCAGAGCCATTGGACAAACATTGGGCATAGCAAACACAACAATTTAATGTCCTGAAAAAGAAAGAAACTACTGGTGTACTGAGCAACAGACGTCCAACAGGTCGGCCCGAGGAAAACAACAGTAGTTGATGACAGAAATATGGTGAGAGCTGTGAAGAAAACCTCCAAAACATCAGGAAGTGACATCAGCAACGACCTCCACAGTGCAGGGGGTGAAGGTATCACAATCCACTGTTGGAAGAAGACTCAGAGCAGAAATATAGAGGCCACACCACAAGATGCAAACCACTCATCAGCAGGAAGAATCAGAAGGCCAGACTGAAATTTGCAAAGAAGTACAGAGATGAGGCGCGACAGTTCTGCAACACAATCTGATGGACGGATGGAGACCAAGATTAATCTCTAGCAAAGTGATGGAAAGGCCAAAGTGTGGAGAAAGAAAGGAACTGCTTATGATCCGAAGCATACAAGCTCATCTGTGAAGCCTGGTGGAGGTCATGTCGTGGCTTGGGCGTGCATGGCTGCTTCTGGAACAGGCTCATTAATATTTATTGATAATGGAACTGATGATGGTCGCAGCAGAATGAATTCAGAAGTGGACAGAAACATTTTGTCTGCCAGTTTACGGAGAAATGCATTGAAACTAATGGGGAGGAAGTTTATCATGCAGCAGGACAATGAGCCAAAGCACACTGCCAACAAAACAAAGGACTTCATCAGGGGAAAAATGGAAGGTTTTAGACTGACCAAATCAATCACCTGACCTGAACCCAACAGAGCTGCATTTCACCTCCTTAAGAGGAGACTGAAGGGAGAAACCCCCCGAAACAAAGAAGAAGTGAAAGAAGCTGCGGTAAAAGCCTGGAATAGCATCACAAATGAAGAATGCAACAGTTTGGTGATGTCGATGGTTCGCGGGCTTGAGGCAGTTATTGCAAGCAAGGGTTACGCCACCAAATATTAAATGTTATTTACTTTAAGATTATTTGTTCCTTTTGCTCACCTAAGAATGCTGTGGTCTAATACAGACGGTGATATGTCCTGAGTTGTTTAACACATGTGAATACCAGGAGATAAAAGTCTCATACTCATCTTTTGATCTTAAACCCAAATGTCTTCAGTGAATAACAAAAACAAAGGAATTTGCCTTACCGTTCCAAAACTTTTGGAGGAGACTGCATGTCCAACAACAGTTCAAATCTCTTTTGAAAAATGGAACATTATGCACACAAGCTGCAGTATTGTTCTAGTTTATATTTCTTTAAACACAATGTGAGGAGAATTGACTCTAGAATTTGAAAGGTCTGTTCACATCATCTTCCTTGCTCACCGACTGCTCAGCAGCAGTGGGCACAGTGTTGCCACTGATGGTGGGAAGGTTTACAAAGACAACAATTTAAGTAGTTATCTTATTTTACATGGTTTGTACTGACTGTAATATTTTAATAAATTTTTCCTTCACCTTATAAGTTGCTAAGAATTTTTACCATCCAGTTCAAATTGCTAATGTCTAAATTGCAGGAAATGTATTGGGGTTGGCTTTCATCTTACTCCACTTCCCCCAAGTGGCCAACAAATAAACCTAGGCCCTGCATGCAGCTGGGTGTAAAATAATTAATTCACAAACAATATTATAATGGGGAAAGACATTTTTTAGAAGTGCAGTAATAATTTATAAAGCCACTCTTATAGCAGTGCAACAAGTGTAGGCTTTTTCGTACAGACAGTTCACCAACCTAATGTAGAATGAGCGGCTCTAATCACTTATTCCAATATTCACACAGACTCGTTTGTACAGCATTACTGAAAACTGAGGCTTTGTGGTTACAGTTTCAGAATTTAATGTTGAATACCAGCTGAGACATTTTTAAACTATTTTCTTTATCATTAATGTTACTTTTCATTCATAAAGTACTCTGCTTTTGAAAGCAGTCAGACAAAAACAAGTTGACCCAAGAATTCCTGCCACACTTCGAACAAATCACCTTTCAGAGTCCTGCTCCAACTGTTTCATGTGGAGCAGCTTGTCTGCGTTGACCCCTCGGAGGATCAGAAGTTCACTTGTCAGACTCGGATGATCTGATCAGCCCTGACGGAGTAAACCCCGCCCACCTGGGTGTCCCAGCACAGAAAACAAACGCTATGAATTATTTAGTGTCTGAGCAGCGTTTACTTCAGCTGCTGGTACAGTTTGACTTTTACAGCTTCACTTTGAAGCCATTTAGCTAAGCTCTCCATCTCCTCTTCTGTCGGGGTTGTCCCTTTTCTTCTCTTCCCGTCCACCACATAACCTTTGTGTTCTCCCCCCACCCATGTGTTGGTTTTATTATAGGTGTCTCCTGTTTGTTTTTTTGTGCCTTAACTGGCCATAATCGCAGCTCTTTTTTGAAAAGGCACAACAGCTGCAATCTTTTCTCCCTGAACGAGATCACAGTTCTCTTTTCTGCTTCTCATCTCTGTCATTTCACACTCACATTAGGGGTCAAAACCAACCACTATCTTCGGTGTGTGCGCGTGAGAGTGTGTACTCCCCTGATGTCTGTAATGACAGATAATCACCATGAAATGTCAGTCAACCTAAATGTTACACCCAGCCAGCTCCAAGCCTTCGTCAGTGTGTATTTACAGCTGATGTTTATTGTTGTTCAGATTTCCTGTGTGTGTGTGTGGGGATGTCACATGTGTTACTTTGAGTTTGTCCTCTGGCAGGTTTGCTGTCAAAACGTTTCTGGGTTTTGCTGTTTGGTAGCTTTCTGTTGGTATATAACTAATAAACTGAATATCTTTGGCCTTTGGACCTTTGCTCAGAGTAAAGTAGACATTTCGGCTCTCAGAGCTCGTATTTGCTGCAATTTATTTCTGTCATTTTTTTCACTTAAATTTTCAAATACACTATAGAGTAATTGAAAAGATGCATAGATTGGTTGCAGCTCAGAATAGTTTGTTCTTTGTTCTTGACGTAGTTGATAAAACAGAAATAGAAACATTAGACAAAATAGACAAACGTAATATATTGAAAAAGAGTAAGGAAGTAAAAACAACACAATAATAAAATAAAGTAAATGCTCAATTCTTTAAAAGAAAGTATAGATAGGAAGTAAAATGACAGTTTAACTGGATCTCAGCGTAAAAGTAAAATCATATTACAAAACCTTAAAATAAATGTTAAAAATGTATTTAGGTTCACACAGCCATGGCTCTTCACTGCTTCCCTACAAATACCAGTAATCACCATTACTGTGCCAAACAGCATGACACGGCATGAAACAACGACTGGCCCACTGCCAGGGAAACTATGAACCAGTCAAACTTCACTTTTAAGGTTTTTATTGTACGTCTTGCTTAAGTCGTCCCTTACCTGCGTCTCAGATGTTACCTAAAGAAGTGGCCTGCAGACTGCAACCTAAATTAAGTTAAGAACCTCTCACTGGTACACCTGCCCTCCAGGGTCCCACAAACTACAGTCTCAGACCACCCCACAGGAGGCATCAGTCTTTAACAGCATTGTGATTGATCATTTTTATCCAAGTTAAGATTTTTATTTCAAGCTCTCTTTTTATTCATTTAAATTTTAAAGTATTGAGTGCTACCCTGTGTGTGTGTGTGTGTGTGTGTGTGTACTCACTAGAATCTGTGTTTGTCTGTGTGCGTGTGTCTTTGTGTATTGGACTCCAGTGGCGTTTGCCAGAAGGGCCCTGCAGGACGATGACCTTTAGACCTACTGCCCAGGAGCTATAGGTGTATACTACAGTGTATACTGTATGTGCGTGTGTGTGCTTGCGTGTAGATAAGAGACTGAATTGAAATATCAGTTTTTCATAAACAGTTACAGTGTGTGTCTGCGTTCAGATAGTTTTTCAAGAACAGAATAGACACAAAACAAAGCGGTCTGAAATCTCTCTCTATTTGCTACCTGGTGCAGTAAGGAGATCTCCAGAGAAACTGGTCAAAATTTTAGAATTTATTCATTCAGAAAATTCAGATCGACATCAGAACTAAAGACGACCAGTTGTAGCTGCAGTATCTGCTTGAGTTCAAACATTTATTATCAGGTCAGTCACAAAACCCTGTCACCATGTCCGTGTTTATTATTGTGTGTGATGTGTAATGTTGCTGTTTGCCCTTAGATGGCAGTGTTCATCCACCAAAGCAGCACACACACTCAGGCAGACACATACACACAAAGCGAGGAGGAGCAGCATCACCCTTTTGACAGGAAAGTCTTCCCTGAGGGGTGTGTGTGTGTGTGTGTGTGTGTGTGTGTGTGTGTGTCCCAGTGTCCCAGCTGCAGGTGTATTGTGTCTCTCGGTCAGTCAGGAGTCTCCACTGCTAATTATTGTTCTCTCTCTGTCTCTTTCACACAGTCACATCCAGTTCAGTTCGATGAACTTCAAAGGTTAAAAACCCGTGTTTTCTAAACTGAAGGTGCAACACAGAGAAATATTAGTGATTTGATTAATAAAAGTAAAAGGTAACACTAAAGCTCCAAGCAGGGTTGAAAGGGCCCCTGCATCCACGTGTGCCTCAGGGGGCGCGGCAGCTGTTGTATTGTAACCAGAGGCCGGTTTGACACGGCGCTAAATCTTCATGAGGATCTGGCACTCCCAGTCTGTCCTGACCAGAAAAACAGCCGTATAGGTCGATTGTTCAAGCAGCTTATTACGACCTATATTTTTGTTTATTGTTAAGCCGTGACCTCTAGTGGCTGTAGTAAGTATGAGGAGAGCAAAAGAAGTCAGGTGATTTAGTATAAAGAGCAAGAAAATCTGCATAAGGTGGATGGATGGGTCAAACTAACAAAGGACAAAGGACTTTCATTGAGGAGAACTGGGTTTGAGTCCAGTGCAAAATAAAGTCAATTTTGACATATTTAAAATTTTAAGTTAAGTAATGTTACGACTTCCATTACTTAGATCACGTGACTTACGTGACGTAGTTATTTGTACCCAAACTACAATCTTTTCCTAAACCTAACCAAACTACGACCGTTTCACAACGTTGACTGCATGTTTAACGTCATGGACTAGCAATTTCTAATGGTTTAGGTAGAAGGTAGAAGACTTAGGTGTATGTATTTAGTTTACCTCAAGGAAATTGTACTTTCTTACAACATTACAATGTTGGATGTTCATTTAAACATGGCCACAGCTTCAAATAATGAGTAAACAGTAATTAAAAGAAATCACTGTGAGCCAAAACCTCAGATTTCCTCCTGTTCTGAACGCTCTGTTTTGAACTGCTTTTTCTTCCAACGGCTCCGTTCTAGGAGCTAGCAGGTATGACATATGTGGTTGTTTGCTCCGCCTCAGGTCTTGGCCAATCAGAAGACAGTGGGCTTTGAGAGGAGGGGCCTTACAGAGGCAGGAGCATCTACAGCTTCATTCAGACTGAGGCTGAAATGAAGGCCTCCATAAAGAGACAGAAGATAGAAAATGATTTTATTTTTCAACTTTGATTCATGCAAAACTACAATATAGGACTGGAAATGCAGTATAATAGGTCTCCTTTAAAAAGTGAAATTGAATGTACTTTTACTGTCCCTGATGTGTTGCAATTATACTCAGAGTTGGGTCAGTCTGACCTCTATTAACGATATGTCATGTGTAAGCATCTTTAAATAGTATTGGTAATTAGCAGAGCGGTGCAACTTTAATCTAACCGTTTGGTTGGTCTAGTCTAAATAATCTGAGTGATTGGGAGAACTGCGTGTTGCAACCGTCCCGTCTCCCCTACTATACTTTCCTGATCAGCTTCCAGACCAGAGTCTGAAGCCCAGGGGAGATGTTTGCTAGCTCTAACCGCATCCACTTTCCCAGCAGTTGGGAAACAATAGACAGACTTTTCTTGGTCATGAGAAGCTGCAGCACATATTGACCTACACACTGTAACCTACACTCTACATTTACTGCCAGACTGAAAACTAACTGCTCATCTGTTCCTCTGCTCGGCTTGCTTTCACTGTCACTTACTGCCACTCGCTGTGTGTCTCTCAACCAAACACACTCTACACACACACATTACCCACTGCCTATTCCTTAAATGAGTTACGCTACTCTTCAATCAGTACCTTTCAAATAGATGTTCTTTGAAGATTGAGGGGAGGGAGCTAGCCAAACGTGTTATTGTGCTTACACAGCGTGCAAGTGACAATCATTAACAGCCCATTGATATTACTGATAGTGTGAAGCTTTAGCAGTCTGCTTCCGGTCTACAGTGTGAACATAACTAATGCTTAAAGCATTAGTCAATTGATTGACTGGTCTATCGGCCAATGTTATTTATCAAACGAGAATACAAAACATTCTTTGCTACTGGCTGGTCTGATGTGAGTCCTTAATTTAATATTTTTTACCATCGTAAACTGAATATCTGAATATTAGAGAACACTCTGTTTTTTTTAATGTGATGTCTAAGCTGGGTGGGTACTCACACTACACCATTTAATCTGACTTTCCGCAATGCAAGAACCTGCAACTTTTATGCTCACACTGAGAAAAGTTATTTTGTGCTGTTCTTTTAAGAACAAAATGTAAGAATTAAAAAGAAAAAACATGGAGCCGAAGGTATCTGGAAGATGTAAACATTATGGTGTCACAGCAGTTTCAAGATGAGCTCACTGCAGTTTTTAAAGTTGTTATTTTTGACAGCCACGAAGGCATTTAGACAGTGGAAGTGCTCAAACTGCAGACAGCCGACCAAATTTCCCCTCATTACTTCATCACTTCATTTTTCCTTTAAGCACTCCGCCCTCCCTTTCTCCTCCCTCGTAGTCAGATTCTCACAGGATCCCAGTTGTCTGATTGCAGTCTATATACAACTACATGCATGTGTCTCTGCTAATTAAAATCGAGCAGCGTGTTAGTGGCAATTACAGCTAATGGGGTGTGTGTGTGTGGTGTGTGTGTGTTGTGTTGTGTTCTGTATGATAGTTTGTGTCTAAGGTATTTAAATAATTATTCCCTAAGGGCTGAAATCTTTTTTTTGGAAGGAGACCTATTATGCTTTTCCACATTTTATGACTTATCTACAATGTTGGATGTTCATGTTAAACATGGCCAAAGCTTCCAATAATGAGGTAAAAGAAATCCCTGTCAGCAAAAACCTCAGATTTCCTCCTGTTCTGAACGTTGAACTTCTTTTTCTACCAGCCGCTCACACTATCTGTGTGGCTCAGGGACAACGACAGCCTGATCACATGCTTCAGGGCTTTGAGAGGGGGGGCCTTAAAGACACAGGAGCATCTACAGCTTGTTTCAGACAGAGGCTAAAATGAAGGCCTACATGAAGGGCCAGTATTAGACAGAATATTATTTTTTTTTGGAATTTGAATCATGCAAAGCTGCCATACAGGACTTGAAAAGCAGTAAAATAGGCCTGCTTTAAAAAATGTTTTTGTTCACAGTTCAGGTTGGAGTTTTGATGAGGATCTCTAAATTCTTGCCAACATATTAGCTGCAACACGTTTATACAATGTTGATCTGTCAGATTTTGTGTTTTCAGCATGCTTTGCTGCCCTGAAGTGGCCAAAATTTAAATGAACGCAATTAATAGGTGAGTTTGACTTCATGCGGCGCTCTGCAGAGCTGACTTAACGTGATGCATGCTGGACTTAAAATAAGGCATGCTAGTTAGAAATTGTGTCTGACTTTCGTCTGCGCTGCAGGTAGAATGTGTTTTTATACCCTGCCCCTGCAGCCACCTGCAGCTCATGTTAGACTGTCAAGTCGGCGAAAGTCAGCTGCAGTCATCTCGAACGCACGTACTGTTAAAGGCCACGTTCAGCCAAAAATAATCTTGTTATTGCTCTCTGGTGGACAAACTGTGTAATGAAGACTGTCTCTAAACTACTTCAAATATATTTTATATTCAGTATTTCTGGACGAATACTGGTTTGAGTAAGTGAATCCCTCCAGAGGATCACAGGATCTGGTATACAGTTTAGCCCTTTCATTAGTCTATTTCTGCTCTTGCTGCATCACTGCTACAATTACATGCAACCAGGTGCGGGACTTGTACATGTGGGTGTGGCTCTGGGAACAGTAACAATAAACGACAACGAGTAAGTCAGTATTTAACAAGCAGACTTGCTCAGTATAGATATAAACCACCATTGAACCAACAGGAATCAATAAGGCCATTAACAGAGCTTGCCCATGTTCTACTACTATACAGGTGATAGATTGTAAAATGCATAACATACTTTCCAGCATAAGTACTAATAATATCTTAGCTCAGTTAACTTAGATAACCAGAAGAGTCAGCAGTTCACTAGTTGCAACACTAGAACAGACTGATTTATCTGTGATTAACTGGATGTTAATATCTATCATGCCAATGGAGTGGTTAGGCTTTAGCCAGGCGACACATGTTTGAGCGCTTAGCTGTTTTAGCTGCATGCTGATTAAATACATTTTAAACCAATTTTACTCATGAAGATCATTTTACTCATCATAGGGAGTACTACTTGACCTGTGAAAGTAGTTGTATGATGGAGGAGTTTTGTTGAGTCTGAGAAAATAATCCAGATGATTTCAGAGTGATTTCATTAGGCTACAAATGTATTTGATTAATTGCTTCATTTGGACTTTTATTTTTTTAATCTCTCTCACAAGTCCCCCAACTTGATGTGAGTATAATACTAGATCACTGGAGTACCCCTTCAAAGAATGGTACATTTTGGAGTCCTGTCCACGGGCTTTGTCTCAGCCTTAATACTCCATTTCAGAGAGTACAGATGACATGTCTAGCCATTATTTGTAGGATTTAAAAATAATTTTTGTGCCATCTAGTGCAAACCATTACATTCCCACCCAACAGATAAAACTTACACATTTTCACTAGGATTGTTTCATTTTTCTACAATAATTTCAGAATAATTTGAAAGAAGGAGGAAGCTCTGCCATCTGACTCAACTTAACCTACAGGCGCAAATCACCCTATGAGCACAAAGTATCTATGCTGAAAACACAGACTGACTAACATTCATTACCGTTTCTCTCTCCTGCCTCCAGGGAAACCTGCCAAAATACTCCCACAATGCCCTGGTGGTCCAGGCAATGAAGACCAACCTGACGGACTCGGACATGCATGTGCTGTTCTTCGATGTGGAGGCTGTCATCATCCAGCTGCTGACAGAGGAAGCCCAGAGACCGAACCCCATGCTGGTGTCTCCAGAGACGCTGCAGAAGAGCCAGGCCGGGGCCGACAAGGGGGGGTCCTTCCTGGCCAACAAGATCTTCAAACAGGTCAGTAAACACAAAAGGAAAAAGAAGGTCACAGTCCTAAACTATACCGGTGCTGGTCATATAATTAGAATATCATCAAAAAGTTTTAAATCCATGAGATATGTTTTTCTTCATAATTTCATGTTTTGATTTAGTTTATTTCTCTAGTATTTACCCTCTTCCATTGTATTATTGTGCTGTTCTTTTATTGTTTAATTTTTAATAATATTATCTGTCCAAACCAGGTGAAGGAGACGATGAAGGAGACCATCAAGGAGCATCTTTTGGACGAAGACGAGGAGGAGGAGGAGGAGATGAGGAAGCGGGAGGAGAAGTCCAAGTCTCTGAGTCTGCTGGAGTACAACCTGACAATGGACACGGCCAAACTCTTCATGTCCTGTCTGCACGCCTGGGGCCTCAACGAACAGCTGGACAGCATCTGTCTGGAACGACTGGGCATGCTCAGACCCCACTGCCCCATCTCCTTTGGCCTGATCTCCAGAGGAGGTCACATGTCCCTCATGCTGCCCACCTTCAAGGTACCTGTCTAGCTGGTACTAATCCTGATTAGTGTACCTGTACCTTTTAAAAATATTGATTGAAATCAGATTTTTTAGGGAGACTTAAATACATAATATTAAACATATTACGAGATACCAAAGCAAAAATCTTTGTGAAAACAAAGATTGAGAAACGATTAACAATTTTGATAATTGATTAATTTAAAAATAATAATCTGCGCAGGATTTTTTGCTTTTCTTGTAAATTAAATATCTTTTTTTTTGACCATCAGTCAAAGACCTCACTTTGAGAACTGTGGTAATTATTTTGGACATTAGTAAAACTAAATCATTATTTGATTAATTGAAAAAATTATCAGTAAACTAACTGATAATAAAATGAATAATTAGTGTATGCCTTAAATACTTTATGCCACTAGGTACTCATTTCAAAACTAACAATAAGTAACATAAAACGTATAGATATTTAAGATTTTATCTTGTTGTATTCCATACATTTTTATGTTCCATCACATTCTCCCAAATTATTATATAATAACAGTATCACTGATTGACATTCCTGTAGCACCTTTATGGAGTAAGTGTCAGAAAGTGCTTCACCAGTCAATAAAAATAACTGAACACCAACAAATAACAAAGAGACAATACAGAGAGCGTCAGGTCATGAAAATGTTCACTCAGCTGAGCTGAGTGAAACACACCTGAGCTACAAAAACGCACGACTGGTCACTTATGTTGACCCGTTTACACCACATGCCAGCATTTCCAGGGTCCCCAGTTCATTTGACTGCCTCTGTTTCCCCAGGAGTCTTTGCTGCGGCAGTTGTCCCTGGCGACGGGTCTGAAGCTGAGTCTAACGGACATTGTGGGAAAGGGGACGTATGGCGTGTCAAGGGCTGTCACCACACAGCACCTCCTGTCTGTAATTTCTTTGGCCAACACTCTGATGGGCATGACCAACGCCACTTTCGTCGGCGAGCACATGAAGAAAGCACCTGCCAGGTAACAAACAAACAAACACCTACTGACGTACAGCTTTTGAATATTCTTTTCTATCTATTTTTATTTTATTTAACCTCTTAACATTCCGATGGCCCGCAGGCCGTCATTCCCCGGTGGCGGCTTTCAGTATATGTGCACACAACAGCTGTGTTAAAGAGGTGGCATTATGCTCATTTTCAGGTACATTAGGGGTAACATAGCATTATATAGCGTTATAGCTTTAGCTGTGTTAGCCAACG
The DNA here is from genome assembly GCF_014851395.1 of Micropterus salmoides. Lineage (NCBI taxonomy): Eukaryota > Metazoa > Chordata > Actinopteri > Centrarchiformes > Centrarchidae > Micropterus > Micropterus salmoides. The sequence goes on along the minus strand of NW_024041151.1, from coordinate 28,421,670 downwards.
TTTACAACTACGCACATGAACAGTCTGTGAAGTTTCATTGCCGTGTTTATTTTAAATATAATTCACAACCAATAAAGCATACTTACAGGTTGTGATTGGGAATTTCCAGGCCCAAACAGAGTCAGAGTTGCATTGTCTTTTAGGACTAAACGTTGAACTGTTGCCGGTGTTCTGATGATCTATGCTGCCTTGCAGAAAAATGCTTCCATAGCGTAAATCGATAGACTCGACTCTGCTCGGCCCTGCTCCGTTTTCCATTGCAGATAGTACCCAGAGATGGTACGTAGCTTGTCGTCATAGTGACGCCACACACAACTGCTGCGACGTAATGTTCAATGCAACACACACACCAGCGATCCACACAGCTTTCTCTTTTTTAAGTTAAAACGTTTCAACATTCCTCAGAATATAAAGAGTGTTTTCCTCTGCCGTTGTTGCTGCAGTGGTCTGTGACGGCAGGAGCAGAGGGCTCTGAGAGCGGGTGGCTGGCCGGGCTCTCACACTCCTCCCGCGGGTTGGCACAGGCATTCCGCCATCACTTCTCGTAAAACTGACAATATTCGAAATCTACACTGCTGATTTCTCACCTCAAAACTTCTCAGAAGTGGATTTAGTGATGAAATTCCATAGGAAAACTGTAAAATATAAAACTTTCTATTGCTGGCCTCTGTCTGGAGCAGCAATGATGATAGTGAATATTCTCTCTGACCAATCAGCAGTCTTTTATATACATACATTTTAGTATCCCTCAGCAGGTACAGGTACAACATTTCTACAATGGAAAACCAAACAAAGGCGAGTTGAGCCAAAGGGCCTCCTCTCAGACTAGCTTGGTTTTAGGGAATGCCTGACCCCGCTAGCCGCTTGGCAAGCTTTATGACGCGTTTTCATTCATTTCATTCATGACGTCCCAAGTAAAGGAAGTGAAGGGCTGGACTACAAACGAGCTGTTTTCAGGCAGTTCAGAGCAGAGCTTTCTGTGGGAGATGGGAACTCCCTTTGGGCTGGACTTTGGGCTTTTTCACTTTGCAAACCTGTTACATACACAAAAAAGAGATATAACTCAATACAGGAGAGGGGATAATAAAAAGCATAATACCACCTCATAACAGTGTGTACAATCAGTGCCTCTGTCAGACCAACCAGTACAATAAAAATTGTCGCGACTTACCTATGAAGCTAAATAGTAATCCACCGATCAATTATATTTCAACAAAAATGGTTTTGTTACGTTGTCAAAGGTCCAGACGATCCAATCTAGTAAAAACATTTAGACCAAAACACATTATTCTGTCAATAAATCCCCAGGGACTGCTGCTGCATCGTTTCGTATTTGCCGGCAGACACATCTTCATTTCAAAATGGCTACTGAACTCTGACATTTTCGATTGACACCTAATTTGATCTGTAATTAGGGGCTGAAAGGAAGTGCCAGCCCCTATTATTTCGTGGGTAGGCCGAGCCTATTGCAACCAATTGTGCCGGTGACAGGCACTTTGTGTAGTCAATAAAATTGTGAAAATAACGATATGTAACTTCAACTACAAAGTTCATGATCTACCAGCAAAAAACACATCTGCGTAAAGCTACCGGCTAATATGGAGTGATACAGCAGCAGCCGCTTGCCACCAAGGAAAAAAAAACGCTTAGACATAGCCTTAGAAAAAGAAAACTGTAAAATATTCATTTTCTGTGGTATTGCTATAAAATTTAAATTTGGACTAGGTGAGGCTTCCTGCTGTGGCCCAGCAGTGTTTTGGTCCCAGCTATGGTTGTCTGCATGCACTGGAAAACCTTTGCATCGACCCAGTTGCATTTCTATGCAGATAACATGGTTATATAGACATGTCCTCCCACCTTGGCTCAGGCTTTCACGGAGCTTCAGGTTGCATTCTCTGCATTGCAGTTCTCATTGCACAACCTTAAATTACTCTTAAATACCCCAAAACCAAGTTTGACATTCACTAGAGCTCGCTCTCAGGAGAACCTTAGCCTGTGGACACTAAATGGGGCTGTCATTGAAAGAGTAACTTGCTACAAATATCTTGATATTTGGCTGAACGATAAATTGGCTTTTAATATACACATAGATAAGCTTTTAAAGAAACTCAGGCCCAAACTTGGTTTTGTTTCCCCTATGAAGTGAGGAAGAAACCAGTCTATCTTTTTTTCATCACCTCTAAAAAAAAAACTTGATTCTGCATACCATGCAGCGTTGCGTTTTATTACAGTTGCTAAATCATGCACACATCCCTGCAGAATATATGATATTGTGGATTGGCCATCATTAGCTATGCGGAGACAGATACATTTGTGTATCTTTATTTATAGAGCACTCATTTGCAAATTACCACTTTACATTAATAGCCTCCTCAGCTTTGCGGTCAGTAGTCATCATACCCAGTCCAGCAGGCTGCTGCTTTTAAAAGTTCCCATTAACTTGAAACTCCTTGCAAAGGACCCTCCGGCTGGATGTACTGGTACCTCTTTGGAAGTTCAAATCCTTGATTACAGAGGTTTTTAAAGATGAATGTAACTGTTTTTGAATAAGCTGGCTTTACATTGATATATTTTAATGGCTTATTGAAGTACTATTGTAGTACTGGTTTGATAGTGGGTTGTGACTGTTGCATTTGTATATAGTTAAAAGGGATGTTATTTTCCTTTTAAGCTAATGAGGAGACGTTTCTTTCTGGATTTTAATGTGCAAATAAAATGCACCTCAGAAGGGAGGAGGTATCTCATGTAGCCTATTTTTTTATATTAATGTCTACAGCTGTAAAATTAAGACACAAAAGACAAACATGAACAATCGTATCTATAATGATTCTGAGGTCATATTAAAACGGTTTTCCTGCCATTAAGGCTTAGGGGGTGCCATAAATGTAAAATTCTGTGGCGAGCATCATAACCAAACAAATTACTTTCCCCAAATCTAATGGTTGTAGTTCTTCCCCAGTAGACTTATCTTTGGGTGTTGTTTATTTATTATCTGCTCTAGCTTTTCCAACTATTTGTTCGAAGATATGGTGAAAATAATGGCCCAATATGATGTGAAATTACATATTTTTCATTGGAAAAAATTTTCTTGGGGGAGGACCCCCAACCCCCCTGACCACGACTACGACAACAACCACCAAAACATTCATGTAAAGCTCACATAAAACTATGGCAAAACACTGAAATTTTAAGCTATTCTAATGTGCATCGCATGCTCATGGACACAAGAGCAATGCTGCTGAGACATGTTGTGTTGGGGTTTTATATACAGACATACCATGCACTAAACGCACACAAAATATTTCACTTTACCTCCGCTGCTGCAACTCTGTCCTAGGGGAAACACTGTTGAGTCATTTCATATCAGAAAAAAAGAAGAAGTTGGGGTTGATTACATTTTAAAAATGTGCTGCTTTGGCTCTGATGTAGCCTCCTCTCTCTGTCTGTAGTTATGATCATGGACATCTCAGAACTTTGAACTTGAGTAAATTCACTGGATTCACCATGTAGAAAACACACCCCTGATCCGTCATCAACAATTCCAGCTGAAAACAAAATAACAACCCAAACAATGTGGAACAGAAACTGAATTCAAAGCACAGAAACACAGACACTGTTCACATACACAATGATGCCAAGTTCAACCACTGTCAAGGCTGTGTGCTCGTGTGAAGCTGATTGTTTAGTCTGTCTGAACTTTCATTGTGCTGTGAAAGATTTAACACGGAGGTCGAGGTCCTGCTGCTGTAACGCCAACATCACATTTCATCCTTTCGTCAAGCCTGCACAGAATAACGCTGCAGGGAGGGCAAATGAGGAAGAGTCAGAGAGGAAAACGGAGAGAGGGAGTGAGAAATATGTCTAAAGGTGGTGAAATTTTTATTTTTCATCAGCCTCCTCTGACTTTTATTTCACCTGTTTTCATTCTGTAATTTAGTTCTTTTTAATTATCTGTGGTTAAACAAGTAATCAAAATCTGTAATGATGAAACTGCACAGGTTCAACCTTTTTAGTACTGTCAAGTTAATTTTAAACATTAAAAGCCACTTAAATGTCTCTTTATGTTATGGTGAAATTAGTACAGATGGGATATGGTTGATTTACAGGACCCTTTGTTTATAATAAGTGCTGAGTTGTGAAAGCCAAAAAGCTTTAAAAAAAAAAAAAAAAGTCCTTCACCTGAATTTTATCTTTTTAGTATCAAATAAATAGACCTGAGCTGTTATTAAAGAGGAAATACATTTTTTTAACAGTATACAGAATAATTTATTATTGGCATATAATGTTAATGCATGGTTAGGCCTGCTAAGATTTATTCTACTTGTGGCAGTGAACACGGCACACAGGCCTGCTGATACCTGCTATTTTCAGAGATCTACAGAACTGTGGACATACATTCCCACACAGACACACACACTGGGAGAGCCTCTTGTTGTAGGGCTGCTTGCTCAGGTACAATGCAGTTACCCACACAGTGGCTGTCCAAAAGGTACATACTGTAACTGAAGTGTAAACTTGCCCCACTTCACACACTTTATAGCCATGAGGCCACGCTTCCTACAGTCATTGCTCCCTCACAGCTCTGTTGTAGTTTTTTAAAAATATGCTGGGAGGGAAGGTTCTAGCAGAATTTGATGATATGGTTACCCTTGTTTTTAGGTCAAAGTCAAGTTTCAAGTCCTTAAGGGCAAGCCTAAGGGGGCTTTCACACCTGAAAGTCCGCACCAAGGTCTGAACCAAAGTTCATGTTTTGATACATTTTGATACATTCGGTTAGTTTTGGTTTGGTTTCACACTGCAATTCTGCGACCGCACTAAAGGACTTTACAATGACACTCTTGCGTCCTGTTGTCATCATCTATGTGGGCTGTGTCTCCCTATACTTGACATTGATTGGTTTATTAAACAGTTCAGCGGGTATCTTTGACAAGAATGAATGAATAAAAACAACATATGCATATTTGCAACTATATTGATTTTATTATAGCATTACTACCTGCAGCACCAACTATACTAAAGGCTAGTTGCAATTAAACGTCCTCGTTACATTATAACGTCGCTAACAGGAGGAGAAGACCACAAGCGATTCTTCTGCACCTCCGTTTGAGGAGAGACCAAAGAGATGGGTGGCAGTGATCTTCTATAGTGATGTAGTAGTGTCACAGGAGATTTATAATTGTGTACTTATTTCAATGCTTTTCCCCGTGCATTTGTTTGTTTCCGGTTTATACGGCAAACGCTGAACTTCCTGTAAATGTTCTTAAAGTCCGAACCATCCAGAAAAAATGTTTTCACACCAGAAACGAACCGAACCATGGTTCAGTTTGATCCGGACCGAGACTACCTCTTTTCGTCAGACCAAACTCTTTTTGGTTCAGACCAAATGAGGTAGGTCTTAAAGCCCCCTAAGTCAAGTCTTGAGTCAACTAGGACCAAGTCGCAACTCTTGTCAAAACCAGTCTGAAGTATGAAGATGTTGAGAGCAAGTTGAAATCAACTCATGGCTACATTGGAAAACCAATCACATTAAGCTTGATTGCGGTTGTTAGTCATAGTGAATACTGATACGAAAACATGTCCTGGGTATGTTGAACTTCCTTCATAGTCCAGGCCCCTGGTCAAGTACCAGATGTTCTTAAAGCCAGTGTTTGGTTGGTCTGTTCTGGACTACTGTAGAAAAATGGCGGTTCAACCTGTGAGACTCCGTAGAAGAGGACCCACTCCATCTGTAGATAAAAGCGGTTCATGCTAAGGTACCAAAAACGTGATAAAACAAATTTTATTTTCAGGTGATTACACGCTAGAGCCTCATAAATATTTCTCAGGTCACGATGTATGCACCACTGGACTCAATTTATTAATTCGTAATTGTGTGACTTTCAACTGGACTTTTGTTTTGAAATGTAAGCCATTAGGTGTACAGTTATCGGACTCATCATACACCAAGTGGTTTATTTCTTTCTCAGAAATAAATAACTCCTCTTCTAGTATATTTTGATCATAGAAGGTGATTGTGCACCTGCAGATGGAAGCTGAAGACTTCTTTATAAACTCAAACAAGCATCTTGCTGTCTCCACCTTGACACTCAAAACCCGTGGTTGTGAATATTTGAAAATGTTTGGCTTTTTCATGTTCCCCATCTTGCATTTATGACAGTAGGAAAGCTTCCACCCTGTGTGCTGGAGTTTGAAAGGAAGTGCTGTTTGAACTCTTAATCTGCCTTCAGATGATTTGCTCTTCGCTCACCGCGAGGTAGGGCACAGCAGAGGCAAAGCACAGCACAGGTATACGGCATCTAAAAGTGAGCAAGGAAGCTAAGCTAACTTTAGCATTAGATTTAGCTTGTATACTATAGTAACTATATGCCTGTTCACAAGTGTGGTAGCCCCACTCCTGACATTGCTATGTTTTACTTTTCAGGCGAGATCGTGGTATGTTTAGAGTTCAGGAAACTCAGAGATGCTTCAAACAGAGTTTTTCTTCCATCAGTCTCTACGTCGCATACACCTGTTATCTCATTGGTTGTGCTTTGAAAGGTCAGCCTAGCTTTGAACATAGACAGGCTTACAGGCCATGACAGATCTTAGCAAATGAAAAGACAATACTATACAGCAGTATACAATACAAATCAGTAATGCACAGACGCAGTGTATGGGCAAGTGTGCACCTATTCTTTCCACCCCAAACCCCAGTGCCCTGCTGTCACTGTTTGCAGACCATCAGATCTTAAATAGGTTGTAAATGGACCCCAGACTTCAGCGAAGGGCTTCAAGGGCTATGAGCTCCAGCACACTACTTATCCACTGTGCAAAGCTATGGGTTCCTCTGACACCCACATAAGTAAAATACATCTCCTAGCACATAAGAGCAGAATTTTAAGAAGTTTTAGCTTTTTAGAAGGGAGATTTGTCCAGTCTACCACTGCCGCCTATCCTTTCAAAGAGCGTAGGACAGCTACAGGGGCTGAGACAGCTGAGACACATTATTCTCTCTGTGATTATGCACCCTCGCCAAAACTGCCCGCCAACAATAATATCTGGCCCGCTGACAGATTATGGTGCTTTGATAGTGGCAAAAAATATAAATAAATAAATACTTTGATAGCGGTGCTGAAATAGATCTCAGTCATGAGAGCAAAAGTTACTCACATAATCACTTCTTCTTTACTGGTTTTGCCTAAAAAATAAAAGCGTGAGAAGCTTGTTTGCTTGCTGTAATGCTTTGCTTGGAGTTGAATTGAGAGCTTTTATTTGAAAATTCTGAACGACATTAAAAGAGTCCGTTTCCTGCTTGAAACACCTCTGAAAGAGCCGTCAGAAAACGTGATTCCCCTAAATGTCCTCTGCCTGGAGATACTGGGGAAATGAAAAGGCGTCCGTAGGTTGATGGATGTGGATCAAACACCAAAACACACACACTGCAGCACGTGCCATAATGTGAGCCTGAGAAACTGTCAATCTGCAAAATCCATTTGTTGAAGAGGGGGAAAAAAATTATCCCATGGTGGGGTTGAACACACAACCTTCAAGATGAGAATCCTGCACTTCACCGACTGAGCTTATGCTGACGCAAATTCTTTGCATTGATGCTTCATTTAATCCATATAACTATACAGCACAGTGTTTCGCACGGACATTTATTACTGTCGGACATCGTGCTTACGCTGTGAACATGAGGTGATTATGATGTTGCTGTTTGCAAAGTGGAGGAAGAGAGAGAAAACAGCGAGGGTCGAAGAAGAAAGTGTCCAAAGTATGGCATTATTTCAAGCTAAAAGAAAACAACTCTGTAATGTCACAGTCTGTCCACCGTAAAACGAAACTTATGTCGCCTCGGCAACCGCACAACAGCATCTGATCAGAAAGCAGTCGGTGTTCTGCCAGCGGACCACAGACAAGGTAACAGCAACTTTAGCATTTAACTGAAATCAAGATTGACTGTTGAGTTGAAGCCAAAGTAAGTTTCAGTCCTCAGCTGTAGATGTGCACACATGCGTTTGTTGTTCTCCTTTTTGGGCAGTGAGTTGTAACCTCACAGTCAGGAGTTAACTGGGTGTCGGGGAGCTGCACCTTTTTACTCCCCTCCAGCTCAGACGATCCCTGCCACCTGCGTGTGCTAATCCATCCTTTTACCCAGATTCTTTGTCTTTATAATTACGATCTTTATAATAACAAACAGCTGTTTTGTGTGCAGGATCGTTCATTTCCTGTTTCACATTTCCCTTGTGTTTTCCTGACAAAACTTGGTTTGGAGACCAGCGTCGGGTGACAGAGCCACTGTCAGCTCGTGTAGTGTGTGACCCCCCCCTGTCACCGATCAGTCACGTAGTGTGAACGCCACAACGACTTCAAGACTCCCGTCACAAGACAACGAGTTGTGTAGTGTGAACAGCACGGCCATCGACCGACGCTGAAAGTCGTGTAGTCTGCACGAGTCTTTAGTATAACTTATATAACAGTGAAAGTATTTGCCTTATCACAAAACTTTGATAGCCTTCAATTCATTCTGTTCCATTTCACTTGGTTGAAATGTAGCCTGTGGTTTATTTTAAATTGTTGTTCCTTGGCCTTATTAGTGGTAAGACACCTGGATAAGTTAAGCCACATATTGTCCTACTGTTCATTTTTACATTTTAACACAGAGGTCATTCTCCAATTCTGTATTCTTTTTAATAGTACTTTCTTTCACTGTCTTAGAAAGTACTGCACAGAATTGTCACTAGTTTGGTTGAGTCTGTACTGTCAGTGAATATATCTTAAAGGGGAGATTGCGTACTGATATTGGGACTGTTGTGGTTGGAGCGTAGTTGCATAACTGAAAATACCTAAAAGAAAATTTGTCTGGTTGGAATTTCATACCTACTTTTTAATTGATCAGAGCTAAACAGTTATCTGTTTTCCACAATATCTCCTAGTGTCCTAATGCCCCAGTCATACCATACACTGAGGGAGCTCTGCTCGAGAACTAGAGCGAAATCTGGGTTAAAAAAGTACTGTTATCCAGGCCTCCATCTTCCTAGTCAGCGTCCAAACTGTTTGCAAAAACATTAAAATAACAGCAAATACCTTTTTATGTAAAAAAATAAAAATTAAATTAAAATCATATCTTTTTTGCATTAACATTAACAATGAAAGATGGAGAAGTCAAGCTCCTTCTGCTGCAGGACATAATTAAGAGTATGGCAACATGTCCTGTGTGCTCCCAGAACAGGTGTCCTTCTGTCCTTTTCTTCAGTTTATCTTCAATCTTAAACTGTCCTCACATTTAAAGACCCTTAATCTACACATGTCCATATGGGTTGTTTTTCACTTTCCAATAAATATATACACCTCCTGACTGTGCCCCACAATTCCATGCATTAAGTTTGACTTGTAGTTAGATAAAAAAAAAATTGCAGCTCATCCAATTACACCTGAGGCACGTTTACAGTGAACGCTCAGTATATAGTTATAAGTGAGTTTATTTATTTATTTTTATTTGGTTTGAATTGAATCGGTTAAAATGGGTGGGTTTAGATTTTTTTTTTTTTTTTTTAGACAACAGCCCTAAGCCCCATTATCCAGTTTGTAAGTCAACTGGTTAAGCCCGAATGTGTCCGTTCCTTGATTATTTAATATTTTCCTTTAGTCTGTAAGGGTCCACCGATCAAAATAATCCAAAACAGCTTTTCAGAAAAATTAATCCAAGTTGTGAATCCTGTCATGTGAAGTCCATCTCTCTCTGTCTGCTAACTTCTCTGATCCCGCACCATGTTGTTGTTTTCGTGAAGTTGCTGCCTTCAAAATAAAAGCGCATAAGCAGTCTGTCAGAGCTAGATCAAATGAATGACGTGTATTTGATATTATTTGATCATTTTTACATAAGTATTATTCTGTTTGAAATAAATAAACTGTTTCATAGTAGTTTCCGTTTTGTGCAAAAAGAATTAAAGGCCTGTCCCATATGGACGTCTGTCCCAAATTAAGGCAGGGTCAATTCAGTGATTTTAGCAAATAAAAGCCCGGGCTGTTGTTCAAAGTTTTATGGTACTTCAAGAATAACTGCAGCAACCATGACTCTTTTAGCAGTATGACATGTGAGTTTTGTAGACTGAACCTAGTCTTTAATCAGTAATAATTAAACAGGTTTTACTCAAATTTGCATGACATAGTTTTACGTATTTATTACTGAGACTGTGTGGGTTTCTTTGTGTGTGTGTGCGTGTGAAAGGGGTTGTCAGTGTGTTTTTTGTGTGCGTTATAGTGAAAGGCAGCGAGAGCAGGTGTGTGAGTCGGGTTGAGTGAGGGGGGCATGCAGGTGCACATGTTCATGTGCTCTATTGTTCTGAATGGTTCTCACTGGAATGCTCTCTGTAGAATAAAAGAGGCGCGTGTGTGTGTGTGTTTGTGCGCGCTCGTGTGCACGTCACACAACAGAAAAGCATATATTGGCAGTTTGGGATGTTCAGTACATTCCAGGAGTTTACCTCTATTTTCAGTTTTCCACACATTACCTTTTTTTTATACTTCTACAGTACTTCATCTACTGTACTCAAATAAGGGTTTTAAGGTGGATTTTCCCCTTTCCGCCATTTATGTCTACGAAGTAATAACTGTACCTATATAGCAGTACTGTAAAGTACTTTCCAGTATATTTATTGAAACACTTGTGAAACGATTACTCAGAAAACAATCAAGCTACCCCTTTACATTTACCTACCTTACCTGAAGAGGTAAATTTATCCAATAGACATGTTAATAGATTATATTTATCCATTAACAAAATGCGTAGTGAGTGAATAAAAGAAAACTTTAAATCAAATCAGTATTTGGTGTGACCACCCTTTGGTTGGCCCAAACATCTGAGAGAACTCCCCACAGTCATCTGTGGATTTGAGCAGCCTCAGCTGTTTCTCTCTCTTCGTGTAATCCCAGACTGACTTGATGATGTTGAGATCAGGGCTCTGTGGGGGCCACACCATCACTTCCAGGACTCCTTGTCCTTCTTTACGCTGAAGGTATTTCTTAATGACTTTCACTGTATATTTGGAGTCATTTCATGCTGCAGAATTAATTTGGGGCCAATCCTATGCCTCCTTGATGGTACTGCATCATGAATAGGTATCTGCTTGTACTTCTCAGCATTGAGTAGACCATTCATGCAGCCCCAAACTTGCAAGGAACTTCCCCCCATGCTTCACTGTTGCCTGCAGACACTCATTCTTGAACAGCTCTCCAGTCCTTCAGTGAACAAACTCAGATTTTGTCTCATCAGTGCAGAACACCTGCTGCCATTTGCACCCCAGTTCCCGTGTTTCTGTGCGTATTTGGGACGCTTGATTCCATGTCAGAGGTATGGATTTTCGGCCAAGTCTTCCATGAAGGCCACTGTTTTCTGCAGCTCTGAGCTGATGGCACTGCCGGACATCCTCCCACTGCGAAAGGAAGCAAACAATGATGTGTCTTTCATCTGCTGTGTCATATATGTGTCACATAATCCTGTTTTAAAAAAAGGCTATCTCTGTAGTTCCCACTATTAGAGAATGTATGGCAATGATGTCATGATTTGTCAATATTTATTTGCAACCCAATGTGGCCATCTTTACACCCATGTTAATGAACCGTTTGTATAGTTTGCAATTTTGCGCCTGGACGGAAGTGTTTCTACCCTGTTTGTAATAATGCCAATAATGATCAAAGTCAATCTTTGATCATTATTGCATTATTACAAACAGGGTAGAATGTACCTCCATTCTAACACTTTGTAAATCCCCTTTGTTTTTCAGAATATCCTTGCACTAGATTTTTGGCATTTTAATGGCTTATTGTAAAGCTCCCTAGCAGTGATTTGTTGCCAAGCAACTGTTATTGATCACTCCATTGATTGTTTTATTGGAACTGTTTGTGTGTCTCTGAAAGTGAGACGCCTGCAGTCTGTTCAGACTCAGGATTGTGTCCTCCACCCAAAATTCAATAGGCTGGAGCCTGAGAACACACACACACACACGCGCGCACACACACGCACACGCACACACGCACACACAGACTGAAATTCAAGCAGTTGGTTTCAGGAAACAGAAATAAAAAAGTTGTTTGTATGAACTCCTGGTTGTATGTATGTATGTATGTGTTTCGGAGTGTGTTTCTTTGTATTTTGGTGTTTGCGTTTGTGTGTGTGTGTGTTTGTTGGCCCTCCTCTCTTGTCCCTGCTCTTTCATGCCTTGTCTTTGTGATCCTCCTCCAGGCCTCCCAGACCAGGAGGAACCCCGGAGACTCCTCGCAGGACGCCGGCTGCCCCCCCTCAGCCCTCCAACCCGGCGCTACAGGCCCAGATCAAACAAGGTAACTACAAAAGGAGGGGGCACTCGCTTCACACACCCCCAGGGCCTTGCGGGGAGGGTGGGAGGGAGGAAGGGCGGGGGTCTGATAATGTAGCCCACCAGCAATAAAACCCACAGAGTTATAGAAAAACACAGAAATATCACAGTAGGAAGCTGCTGCTGTTTCCTTGGTCAGCAGGTCTTTAAAAGGATGTTCTGCTATTTTTGACAAGAGGGTGGAGTTGTCTCCTGGACTACAAATCTCTGACTGCAGCTTCTGGTCTATTCTCTCTCAAAATTATTTTTATGCGTGAAAGACTAACAGTAGATTTTTTCATTTAGTAAAACAAAGGAACAGTCTTGCATGTAAATACTGTGAACAGCACAGTTTAACCTCAGTCTGTACCTACATTCAGTTCTGTGGCCTTGCTCAGTGGAACTTTGTAAAGAGTTCTCGAGGGATTCACATTCACTTTGATGGGCTTCAAGTTCAAAGAGTCATCTTCAAATCTTTAGACCGTCCTCACAAGAAAAACAGCATGGCTTAAATTTAAAATACCCTATGTCTACCTGACAAGGGCCTCTCATAGCTGTGTGAATTGTCTGTCAGGAATAAAGGAAAAGGTAGTGGACTGTTGTTATAGTACTGCAAAACGTTTTGGGGAGGAATTTAGGATGGCTGAATGGTCGAGTAGGTTTACTTTGACACAGGAGACCAACCAACCAATTTGTTTTAGAAGCCAGAAGAAAAAAGATATATTAGTAGAGAGACAGGAGGATTTCACTTAGAAAAGGTGAAAAAAAGTCTTTCTTTGCAGAGAGAAACCTGCTCTGGTTCACTGTAGGGGACGTTTTAACCAGCCATCACCATCTGCCTACCACACGCACACACGCACACGCACGCAGCTACCTACCACACTACAACAAGCTCAATACCTACAAATACACACACCAAAAATCCAAAAGTCCATGTGAATACAGACGCCGCACGCACACACACTCACTCACACACACATATGCCATGGGTGGCACCCTCTGGTGTTGGGGGGGAGGCAGGGTTTTAGTGCTATTGTCACGCCTTAATGGAGGCCAAGCGTGACAAGCATGTGGACTTATTCACGCCACACGCCTATTCACCAGCATTCAGGGGGAACACTTGGCCGTGACCTCTGCTCAGCCAGCTACTCCAACCTGGCGTGTGTGAGTGTGTGTGAGTGAGTGTGTGTGTCAGAGGCTTTGTGAAGGAGAGCACCGTTAACCCTGCTCGCTGTCTCTTCTCACATGGAAATAAATGAGGAAGCTCCTGTAATATACTGCAGCATTTCCAGTGAGATGAGATATATATATATATATGGCTTTTGCAGGGTTAGTTTGACAAAAACAATCAGTTATAAGATGGCACCTTCAGGATTGGTCAAGAAAAGAATCCGCAGTTTAATGGATAATCAAAAAATATCTTTAGTTGCAGCCCAACTTCCAACTATTTCTGCCTATTTATTGTTTCAGTACACCTGATTATACAGTACTAATGTTGACATTAACTTATCTATCATAACGACCGCAATAGTATAGCAATTTGTGTGAATGCTAACAGTCTAGAAATGACTGCTTTAGTTAACAGGCTGCATTTTTATCCTCCATGTCCCCACTCTTTTATAATGGCACGGCCTTTATGACAACCCAGGATTCTTCACGAGTACACAAACACAACAATATGTCAGTAATAGCTGGATTGTTTAATTGGCTCTACTGGAACAAAACAAACAAAAACCTGAGAAGAGAGACTGGAGTGTTAAGAGGAAGCTTGACGCATGGCCGCTAATTCTGCACTATATTGATGTCATGTGGGCGACTTCTTAATACTGTTCCTGTCAACATCCAAGTTGTAATTGCAACTGGGAAGCTCTGTGAAGCACTAAGAGGTAATAAAATGCTTATTTAATGGGCATGGTAAAAATATAGCACAATACTGACTACACCATGGGTTGTTGTTGTTGTTTTTGGCAATGTTCATTAAACTAAACTATATTCAACTGGAATTTCTGTGTGGATAACATATCTGCATTAGTGTGAACAACAACAAAATCAGAATTCTGAGGCGTCAAGATGTTACAGTTTTACATTTTTAAGTTCCAATATTAACACTACTAATGTAATAATGTCTTGTAAGATATATGAATATTAAAGTGTCATCTGCAAAATCGGCTTGTTTTATGATGTTACGACCAGCATCCAAGCATTCTTTTCATTGTTTTAGCAGCTCATGTAGCTAATCTAGATAACTCTAGCACTGAAGCCCAAAGACTGACTTTAGTACCCTGTCATCATTGTACAAACTTTACTCCAAAGCCAAACTTTTGTGTACTCAAGTGTGACCATTGTGCTTGGTGAAATGGCTTCCCTCAGGTCTACAAAGAGCAACAGACCATTCATGCAGCACTGCTGCTAAGACTGCATTAAATGAAGTAATACTAACATTTGATACATCACCTTTTTGAAAGTCAGTTTGGCCTCCTGAAATAACCAAGGTGGTAAAAACAGCTTAAAAAGAGCTGCAGACCAAAAGATGCACTCAATATTTACTCTCTTAACAAAGTTTAAGTCTAAGATAACAATTACTAATAAAAAGATCATGTATTTCCCAAACTGTACATGTTGGCGGTTTTGGACAGTTTGGAAAAAACTCCCTAAGTTTCTCATTGTTTGATATTTAATAGCAATAGTTAAAGCAGAACTAAAGAGAGTCTTGTAATTACTTTTTATATACCGTATCTACAGTATATAAAAAGTATTATAATTAATTACTAAAATCCATAAATGTATATATGATTATTTTCTGATGTTACCACCATCATACAAGTCTTTTCAAGTACTACAAAGCTCACCCATTGGCACAGTACCAAAATTAGATGATACGTAATATAAGATGATGAAATTATCTTTAATGTTTGTTATTTCCGCACCAGTGCTGGCAAACTGCTGTTGACTGCCCTCAGACATACTGTCTATTTTCCAAATTTCTTTCTCACCTCTTCTCTGTTTCTCTCCTTTTCTTTCTCTTTCTGTCTCTCTTTTCATCTTCACACTGCTGTTCACTGCATGGCTTCAGCCTGCTGCCTGTTCTCTAGAAAAAACCTGTTCAACAGACATGCTCTGTCTTACTTTCACGGTATTTCCATTCTATATCTTGTGTTTGTTCACATCTTTCTTTCGCTGTTTCAGGCTTCCTTCTTTTCTTTCTTTCTTCCTTTCTTTACCACAATGGATGTAATTTTGCTCTAACTGTTTTCTCTGTTGTGTTTGTGCCACGTTTTCTCTGTGGTAGTTACTATTTTATTGACCGTTTTTAAATTTGTACCTGTTGCATTTTGCTGCTCAGCTGGCTTTGAGTCCACAAGTAAGGGTCTATGAATGTATTGAAATATATCAAATCATATATTGAAAATGTCATTAGTTATTGTATCTTATATATGTTAAAGATGTGATTTTAATTTGTGAAAAAAAACTGTTTTTATTTTTCATTGTCAAATACCTTTAATGGGAATTTGAAAATTAAAATGTCCAATACTGAAATGACATACATCATTTCATCTCCACAGTATAGAGGTTTCAGCTTTCTGGCTCTAGACTAAGACAAATCTACATTCAATTTGATATATAATATAATATATAATATAATAATTTTACTTACAGGTAGATGTTTTAACAGACATGTTGGTCTTTTAAAAAAAATACGGTTTATGTTTTTAATATTGGCCCCAAATGAATATGTGTTAATAAAATGCTAGTGCCACAGTCTGAAACCTTTGTATCCTGGTCTAGGATTTTTCAGCCTTGGTGTATTTGGGTGCTTCATGGTGAAACTAACGGCTGCTTTTTTAATCTTTTTGCCAAGTGTTTGCTGGGAAATAAGAAATTGAGTGTCATCTTTGTTTCACTGGTGTTTTATTTCGACATTTATGTGCCTTTTATGAACTTTGTATCTTTCCTCCAAATAGGAAGTCTCCTCTTCCTTTCTGCTTTGGGTGTGTTTCCTGTTTCATGTGTTTTTTTTCATGAAATTTTTTTGCTTTGTGGATGTTATTTATTATTGTTTGTACATTTCTCTTTTACTAGCTTTTGTGCAAATCATTTTGTTTAAAATGTTCTTTCTCCTTAATTTCTCTTTTTCCCTCTGAATATTTTTTTTGTTTGCTTCATTGGGTTTGAGTTTGGAGGGTTTGATTTTAATTACACAGCACCCATATTTGATTTCCTTGTTGATACCAAGACCAAAGCAGTTTGTCGATGACATATTTGCAGTTTTAATTGTTTAATTGTCTTTGGATCCAATTATGAGCTGGGCAGGTAGGAGAAAGTCAAAATCCCTGGTGGACTGATCCAGGTTAGCACATCAGAGTCTCTGAATCTGAATCCTTGGTATCACTTTAATAATTTTTATCACCAACACATGTCAACACACACATTGTTGTCTATGTACCTTTTTTTTAATGGGAAATCTTGCTAATGCTAGCAGCTATTACTTACTATTATTGGCGTCTGTTTACTGTTTTATATATATATTCACAAACTAACAGCGCTCATGTGCTAACCAAGAATGTTAACCATATGCTAATTTGTAGTAGCAGTTACTTATAAATTATGCTAAAGGGAATAATAATGGGCTCATCATCATCCCAATTTACAAAATTACTCCGAGGTTGTTTGGACAGTAATTATTGTCTGCTAATAAACTCTTATTGCTAACAATAATTAGTGTTGTGGTTCTGTAGGTTTTTGAGTTAATATGACAAAGCTAAACGCCAACATTAGTGGATGAAATGGATTAGCCTACATCCAGTTGCTGTAAACTTTTGATTTGGATTTTCTATAATTCATCTTTCCACCAAGTCCTGCAGCCTATTTTCTGTAGGAATTATGTTCATTGGATGATTCATCACCTCACCACACTCATGTCCAGTGCTAACAATCAGTTATAATGCAGTAGTGTTCTTTTTACATAGAGAGGTGTAAATGATTTTAATCTAGAAAACTGCAGATGGTGTCCTGTCACAGTCCTGCAATTACTTTGTTTTTTTTGTTTGTTTGTTTTTTTCCTTAATCTTAACTATATCTCAACCATGGTTTATCTATCATAACAGCTATTTTCTCCTAACCTTAATAGAGGCCATGTCCAGATATTAAAATCATTTTTAAACTTTAAAAAACTTTCTCACTCAGTGTAATCCGGGGTACTGCACAGCCGTCTAATAGCAATGTTCTCATTTTGGGTTGATGACAGGGCATGTTTTGCCATAGTTTTTTATTATTTTCCCCAAAGAAAATTAAAATGTACCCATTTTGTGCCTACTAATTGTTGAGTAGGGCATATCAGGTTGATGTAAACTCAACATGAGTATTTGTGTAAAGAGAATTTTTATAAGCATTATTTTTTTACTTTTTACTACTTTTCATGTGATGGCCTCCTTTTTTCATTATTTATTCTAGATTAATCTTCTTCTTCCCTGCTGCCTGACTGCTTGTCTCCTCTCTCCATTTGCTATTATATATTTATATATTTCTTTCCTAACTTGTTCTTTCCTTCTTGACTATTTCTCTCCTCTTCCTTTGCAAGCTGCTGTTGCTGCCACAGCCAACACCAGCACTGTTACTACTGGTACCACTGCTGGGGCCCCTGGGGGCCTTTCTCAGGGGGGCCCTGCTTCTCATAACATCCCCTCAGTCAATGAAGGTATAGACTGAACTGACGGGTACCGCTTAGGGAAAGTGTCGGAGCCATACTCCTTTTTTTCCCCTTACTTATCTTTGTCTTAGGAAATCTTCTGCTTCCTAGATATTCTTTCCTACCATCCTTCCTTCTGTCTTTACTTTTGTTCCTTATCTCCTTCCCTTCTTTATGTTTTATTTCTTCATTCCTGTTTTACTTTTACACACTCTCTCTCGACGCCATTACAATTCTTCACCTCCCCTCTCTTCACTTCATCAGTTATTCATCTCCCCACTTTTTTCCCCTCTTTCACTTCTTGGGGTGTGTCACCTTATTTCTCTTTTCTAGAATCAATCTTGTTTTTTTCCTGCTGCCAATGTTAGGTTTTCATCTCAGGTGTCTAGCTCCAGTTTCTGTCTTTCATTGTTTTGGTCTACAGTGCTGTCTTTTTATCTGTCTGCCTGTCATAGCTGAGTTCAGTCCACTTTCAATCCAGTCAGTTGAAGAAATTGGTTCTTCAAATTTGAACACTGCAAAACACTTGGCAGAGGAACTGGTCAAGTATTTTTACACTTGCAGGACAAATTAAATCAGCCCTGCAATATTTGCAAGAGCTTAATTTGCTTAATCCCAATATATTTCTAAAATATGGAAGAATACAATAATGGAAATTATTCATTACATAATTAAGCACAAAACCAGTAGTACAAGAACAAAAACAAAAAACAAAAAAAAACATCCATCCTACCCCTAGTCCTCAGCATCTTTTCACAATTATTAGCTTGGCCTTGCAATTTGCAATTTTGTAGAAAAGGTGCAAGTTGCATATTTTTTGGCAAATACATTTTTGACGACCATTATCATAACAAATACTCCACAAGAGCCTGTTGGAACTGTATAATATGTCAGCAATTGTTTTAAATTTAAATGCAAGTTATTGAAATTTGCGGGCGCAAATGACGAGTATCCTAGTGCAGAAAATTTGGTGAGACAAATCACTTTGTCATCGGCAAACAAGCGGACTTTACTGAAAGTTAGAACTGATGCATTTGAGAGTGCATTGACTACAGTCGTTATGCCGTGGTCTTTTGTCTTTTTTCAGTTGTTGGTAGTATTGTGCAGTCCTTTTTTCTTCCTGTCTGTCTGAATGTCCATGTCTCCTGACGTTTCAGTGTTTCTGCTCACTGTTTGCATGCTTGCTATTTCCACCTGATAGGATGGGGAGTGTGTCACAGGGGGGAAAAAAAGACCAGCCAACAAAAACTATTTATACAGACCAAATTAAATCAATTCAAATTTTTGCTTGGCAATGACTAAATTTAGTCGTCCCTCTGTTTTCAATTCCAGCACATCCACCTGACACTGTACTCACACATTCTGAAAAGGGATACATTGTGAAAGTTCTTAAAATATCTGAAGAAATTATGTTTTTTTTTTTTTTTTCATTTTAACTTGTATTGTAAATTAACTAAAGTGTAATCATTGTACTTTATAGTTCGAGTTTTTCTGTGTCCCTGACAGAGCCTAATGCTGTTTTCTCTTTTTAAACAGCAATTAGATGTTGGCTTTCACTATATAGTGAATGTGCTAAAAAAATTTAACCTGTTCCACATGTGTGGTTTCAAGTGCCTTTCAAAGTTGATTGCCTTTAGTTTCTAATTTTCAGAGACTAAAACAGAGCTGGTCAGGATCATTTTTGTTTAGTTATATACTGGAAAACAGCAAGCATACACACAGAGGCTCATTCCTTCCCAGTACATTTAGGAATATATAGAAATAAAATTACCCTTCAATTTTCTGTAGAGTTAAACTGTAGCAAGTATCTCATGTTCTTTATTATGTTTTTTCCCCCAAAAAACTGCCTTGCAGAAACCTTATCAGTAGTAGTAGTAATAAATTCAGGAATCATTGCCAGTAGCTGCAGCAGCAGATGTAATATGTGTTGTTAGTAGTAGTTAGTAGCATCAGCAGAAATAGTTGTTGTTAGCTGCAGCAATGATGGGAAAGAAATGCTTCATGTTTTCTGCTCCACCCACTGGGAATAGTCTGCAAAGGAATTTGAATACAGTAGATGAATCTTATATTAAATTAATTTTTTAAATTAATTTGCCCTAGAATTATTTGGTGTTATGTTGGTTGTTTTGTAAAATTATCTATTTTAAATATTGACTCATCCATTGCCTGACTCTTTTTATGCTGCTGTCTTGGCCGGTCTTCTATTCAATCGGACTCACTTGGTTAAATAAAGGTTAAATTAATAATAAAATAAATTAGTAGTACCAAATAGTAAAACATGTTCTTGGCAGTAGTAGTAGTAGTACTAGTGGTACTAGCCGCAAGAATAACAGTAGTAGTGGTAGTAGAAGTAGTAGTAGTAACTGTTAGCAGCAGCAGCAGCAGCAGTAGTAGTTAGTAGCAACAGCAGGCATAGCTGCTGTTAACAGCAACAATAGTAATAGTAGTAAGCACTAATAGTTAGTCCTTAAACTAGCATATATTAAATCATCTTACAGTAACTACTTTACCCAGTGAAGTCACGCACCCATGTATAAGGTACAGTGAGGATAGCAGACCAGAAGTATGACTGAGGAAATAATATCTGTATGACATCAACTTTATATTAACACTCTTACAGCTGTAGCCTGTAGAGTCTGGTAAAATATTGAAGCAGGGTCTGCCATATCATATTGGTGTCATGACATCATCTTTCGTGTAATAGCTCAAAATATGATAGCAGAGGAGCTTCCTGTATCAGCAGGTGTGCTGACAGGATTTCTATTCTTACCCAGCATGAGTTGGCTTCACTGTTCCAGGTAAAAGAAAATGTGGGAACAGTCTCAACAGAGAAGGAATCAGGGTTTAATAAGTATTGGTAGTAATGGTGAAGGGTTATCTTTGAATTTGTTTTTAGGAAATAATTGTACAAAATGACTCAAATTACATTTTTCAAAATTTGAGGTTTCTGCAAGACAGTGATGCAAATGTTGCATCTGGAGGTTGACTGATTATTCTCTCCCAATATTGAGACAATTGGGTTAATATTGTATAAGACACGTCAAATATTTGACAGATTTTTTTTTTTAAGATTGATCACAGTAAATTTGCCAACCTATGCATAGAATATTCATGAATGCAGTATGTTTGTAATATGTTGGTTTGAGTTTTCCCTGTATATTTCAATGGCGGAGGTAAGTTTACACGGTTCCCTCGGCAAAGAAATTTGTCTGGAATTTCTTTCCTGCTTAAAAGCCGTTCAATGTCCATTCAAGTGCTTTTCACATACATGCATCTTCTTTGGAAACCATATATTGAACCAATATATGTGAATGAGGTGCTTGGTTTATGTGAGTATCAGCAAATAAACATTTCAGTCCATTTTTTTGTCACATGTAAGACATGTAAAAGCTGGTGTATATTTCTCTGGTGTTTGGTGTAAAATACAAATATATGCCAATGTATTGCCTCAGA
Organism: Micropterus salmoides; assembly: GCF_014851395.1. Classification (NCBI taxonomy): domain Eukaryota; kingdom Metazoa; phylum Chordata; class Actinopteri; order Centrarchiformes; family Centrarchidae; genus Micropterus; species Micropterus salmoides. Next base: position 28,400,196 of record NW_024041151.1, on the reverse strand, counting down.
CTGATACTCAGTCCTATTGAAGCAAGTCCAAGACATTTTGAATGTTATGAGGCTTTTTTTTGATCCACCTGGCAGTGATATCTGTTTTTACCTGTTAAATGCCATTAAACATACTCGGGCTGTGGTTAGCAGGAATAATAACTTTGCTCTAACCAAGACCACACGTGATGGCCAGTAATATTCCCATCCTGTGTTTGACTGTTGTTAGTGTGATTTTAGTACAAAGTACAATGTGTGTGTTTGTGCGTGTGTATGTGAGGATATGATAAATTCACTGCTGTCATATAAAAAACATAGTTTTTCAGTCTGAAGGGGCGACTTTAAAAGATAAAAATGAGTGGCTTGTATGAGGGATATTTTTTCACTTTCCACCATGATTATGATAGGAGATGGTTTATTTAACACTTCGGTTCTTTAGCAAGATTTCTTTATGACTACTGACTTGAATCCCAGAGAAATTGGCTGTGGGTATTCTTGGTCCCCGGCAGAGGATTGCTAATTATTTTTGATGCCGCAATCGAAACAAAATTGTCACTTAAAAAGAAACATGAAACGCAAACTGCATTTTTATGTGACAGCAGTGAGGTTTATGTATGAGCATGTGAGTTGCTTTGAAATAGTATCCACTGCCCCTCCCTGTAGTCTTTTCTGACTCTGTGTGTGTGTGTGTGTGTGTGTGTGTGTGTGTGTGTGTGTGTGTGTAGGTTGGAGCCAGCTGGCAGCCATGCACTGTGTGATGCTTCCTGATCTCCTTGGCCTGGACAAGTACAGACCTCCTCTGCTGGAGATGCTGGCGAGGAGATGGCAGGACCGCTGTCTGGAGGTAAAACACACACACACACACACACACACACACACACACACACACACACACACACACACGCGCACGCGCGCACACACACACACTACTGCATGCACAACTCCAAACTAAAGCTACTTTCACACTGCAGGCCAATGTGATCCAATTCCGATTTTGCCCATATGTGACTCAGATCTGATCTTTTTATAACAGTGTGAACAGGCCAAGTGACATGGCTGCAGACAGTTCATAGTGGAGTCTGATATGGGCCACATTTAAACAACAATGTGCACTGTCAAACAATAAAAAAATCGGATCTGGGGAAAAATTGGAATTGAGCATTAAGGCCTGCAGTCTGAACGTCGCCTAAGCCTTCCAGACCTAACCAGGATGTAAAAAAATAAAAACATATATATTGCTAAATGCTCATACTGAACGTATCTGCTGAACTTTCACTGTCTATATATTGTATTTGTTTTCCGTACTATTAACCATCCAACAAATTGTCTGTCTGTCTGTCGATGCAGAAATGATGGACACAGTATTTAAATAGAGACAAAAACCTGCAGTTGAAAATCGATTGGAAGGCTATGTGGTGTTATCCAAGCTGTGTGCAAATGGTTACGCAAGAGAGCTTTAGCTTGTGCCAGATATTAATGAGCTGGGCAGATGCTAACATCTACAAAATGAGGCAAATACCTTTTGAATTGAAGGTGTGGTTGTTACTCAAATCCCGTAACTGCGCACTATGCCACTGGCTGTATTGGAAAGCAGCCTTAAACGACCCTTTCACAAGCTGCAGAAATACTTTCACTTTCCATTAATTGTGTATTAAAGCGAATTTAGTCTCTGCAGAACAAATATAGGCTACGCACTGTATAAAAATCTTAGTCAGATGTTTACTGGATTGATTCTAATAGCCTAAATTGACAGAATCATCTTGTTGTGCAAAGCATGGCTTTCTTTTGGTAGAATTTTTATTAAAATTTCTCTAATTCACTTGGATGCTATTTGTTTTTATAGCGATGTCCAACACGGAATTCATTAAATAGAATGTCGCTATTGAAACTAACTCTTGGCTTACTCTCAGGCTACTAGCTGTTATTTACACAGGAAAAGTGTACAACAAACATTTTGGGCTTGACATGTGACTAGGGCTGGGCGATATGGCAAAAAATGTTATCACAATACAAACATTTAATACCATTCGATACCGATAATTATCACAATAAATGTCAAATCATTTATTCTTTCAAGTTTAAAGGCTCATTTTTGCTTCGCTTTAATCTTGAGAAGCTGCATTCAACCTTCACTGTAAGTTTCCAGCTAAATTGAGGCTTTTTGTTGACCCTAATGATTAGTAAATCTTTTTTTAGTCCTAACAAAATAAGTATCTTGAAAAATTATGTGCTACTTTGTTCTTGATTAAAATTAAATCAAACCTTTATTAATGATATATTGAAAATTCCTTATATTGTTATTGAGGAAAATTATATTGCGGTAATTATCATGATTGATTGGGTTGGCCTGCCCCCGGTGCTGAAAAAAATCCTTGAGGAAACGCTGGAATAGTCATAGTCATAACTTTACCCTCTTTGCGGTTTTAGGTGCGAGAGGCAGCACAAGCTCTCCTATTGGCTGAGTTAAGAAGGATTGGCCAATCAGGACGAAAGGACACCATCGACATGTGGGCTCCCTACCTGCCTCAGTATGTGGATGCTGTCAGCTCCCGTAAGTACCTTAGACTGCTTACATCTGAATTGAAAGAAAGATAGGAAGGAAGAAGATATAGATGTAAAAAAAGGAAAGATGGGAAGAAATCTCTGTTTGGTTCTTGGTGTCACATAATGTGACAGTAATTGTTCACTTTCTTTAGCATGTTGGCATTCCAGTTGTTAAATGGGAACATCTGAGAGTTTATATTTTAAATTGTAGTGTTTCCCCTAGGATGGCGTTGTAGCAGCAGAGGTATGCAACATTTTTTTGTGCTCTGGCAAAGTGCACCCTGCTTTATACAGTGTGTAAATATGAAACACCTATACAACATGTATCACACATTGCACACAAATTTGGGTGGGGGGTTTGGTGGTATCATTTCATATCATTTTGGACACTTATTATTACCTGTTATCTGTGTACAAAAAGTTGGAAAACGCTTGAAAACAGCTCGTTTGTAGCCCAGCCTCTTCCCTTTCATCCCTGTGACGTCACAGGGATGAAAGCCAAATGCGCCTCATATAATGCTCGCCAAGCGGCTACAAGCACTCAAAAACACCGGGGAAAAACACTGAGCTGCAGCACACAGTGACAAGACGTCCGTCTGCTGCCTCTCCTCCCTTCCAAACACTAGCTACCCTCCAGGCAGTCAGTGGACATAAAGTTGTTACTGTGATGTAGAGACAGAGCTCAGTTAAAACTTTATTGATGAAAGATACATTTGTTACATATTAATAACTCACCACTCTGAAACTCTTGCTCCAGTCCATGTGGCCAAGCTGGTCGGCAACATGTAGCCTACAGCAGTACGCATGTGCAACTCCCAACAAAGATCATTTAGAGACAAGATGCATCAGTCAATAGCTAAAAGGAAGCCTTCAGGGAGAAAGGGTGAAAAGAGGAGCTGCAGAAATGTGCAGTATGACAAAAAATATGGTGTTTTTTGAAAATGAAACCTGTTCTGGTACAAACCCTAAATAATAATAATTTTGAACCAGAAAATGAGCCATGATGAAATGAGCCAATACCACATCTTTAATATGACCTCAGAATCATTATAGATATGATAGTTCATGTTTGCGTATTTGTCTTAATTTATAATTTTACAGCTTTAAGTATATATTTGTAAAGAAATTAACTCAAAAAATAGGCATGACAACCACCTCCCTTCTGTATAATTACCAAGCATTTCATTTGCACAATAAAATCCAAAAGAAATGTATTTTCATTAGCTTAAAAGTACTAGTTTGCATCCCTAATTTTCAGTCAGCTCCTTAATGGTCACCACCATCCTTTGCCATCCTACCATTTTTCTGTCCAGAGCCACCAAAAAGTGGACTGAAGCCAGGGGAGATGTTAGCTAGCGCTAACAGCCTTTAGTTTTCCAACAGTTGGGAAACAACAGACAGACTTTTCCCCTGCTTGCTCGCATTTACTGTCACTTACTGCCTCTCGCTCTCTCTCATTTGCTCACCCACACACTCGCTATACACACACATTACACCCTGCCCTATTGCTTAAAATACTTAACTTAAGCTGATCTTATAACCGCACCTGTCACGTAGATGTCCTTTGAAGAATGAGGAGAGGAAGCTAGCCTAGTGTATAGTGGTCGCACAGTGTGTGAGTGAAAGTCATTAGTTGCACGTTGATATCTGTGAAATTTTAGTAGTGGCGGTCATGAATATTTAAAGAGGTAACACTGAAGTGTGTGTTTACTACTGCATATGTGACAAAACATTGCATAAAACTTTTTGTGGCTCCAGAGAAATTGCCTCAGGTGATGTCACTTGAAGTCAGCGTCGGTTGGGGCTGAAGACCACAGGTTTAGAAATAAAAGTCTGGAGGTGTGGAGGAGTAAGCTTATCAGACCTCTGTAGCACACTCCTCATCTCTGCTTGAGGCTAACAGCTTAAGGCTATATTAGCCTGTTGGCAGTCGTCTCGATGGATTGTGGGTAATGTAGTAGCCAAGTTCTGACAAGGAAGAAGAATATGTGGAAAAAATGGATGATATCTTGATTCTATTGCATCCAATTTTGGTCCTTTTTTTTTTTTTTTTAAAACCTTGTCAATGTTGTACCGGTGCAATGTTAATTTGATGGAGTACTTTTTAAGATGTTCCACATAACATCCAATCTGTCCAGCCAATGTTGTTGTCGGTAGTGGTTTTTAGGATCAGTGAGCTTAACTTTTTTCATGCTGTAGATAGCTAGCTATGTAGGAAGATGATGTCCCCATTCTTAATCCCACCTACAAAGCTGAGATTGGTCAATTTTTTTAACTAGGAGAAACAGCTGTTTATAGTTGAAACACAAGACCGACCTGAACAAATCTGAGCCATCTAGATTTCTATCCCTTTCTCTATTATTTGTCTCTTTCTGTCCTTCACTGTCTTTTTCTCTCTGTCTGTCTTGTGTATATTCCCTGGTCTCTTTATGTCTATAGTTAGAGCTGCTGATGGGAAGAAAGGTGAATCTTCACCTTGTTTTACTATAAACAGTCTTCTGAAATGGTGTGTGTGGGGGTGTGTGTGTGTGTGCTCGCTCTCGCGTTCAGGAGTTGCCCTGTGGTTGCTGAGGATGTTGGGGGTTTCTCAGGGGAACAGTTGCCATGGAAACGGGCACCAGTCAGTGTTGTGTTACCACAGCAGTACCACAGGCGGGGTAGGTGGGGGGAGTGATGGGCCGGTGACCTCAGGGGACAAGGGAGGATGGAAGGGGGAGGGAAACAGTGAGAGAGATAGAGCGAGGTTAAAGGGTCATTGAATTTTGATATGTGTGCTGCACAGCAGGGCTGGAACAGACGGTAAGATGACTCCTGCTGGTCTTGATATCCTGGAATATCACGGGTAAGTCGGGAATGTGTTGAATACTCTGGAAATAACCCTTTAACCTGAAGTTGTTCTTGAGTCTGTCTACTATTAAAACACCAAATATGGGATTTCCACACATTTTAAATTCAAAGTCCAACACTTTTCCTTCTGGAAAACAGGGTGTGTCAACCTTTTCTGCTCATGTTTTGGACCCAAAATTCTCTCTGAACTCCTCTCTACCATCACATAAAAATTGCAGGCCTACTTTTTCCCAGAAGCTAACCAGCACTAGCAGCAGTAACATTGCTTTGGATTTGCAGGTTAAAAATGTTGTTTTGGTATAACAACGTGATGTGTCACCATTTCACAAGGCCCCAATAAATCTATGAGAAGGCTGACAGATACTTCCCAGTGAATCAATATTCCAATCAGGTCTCCCTATACCATGTCCACAGTACATGCTGATGGACATAAACTCTTTTTTAGCTTGTTCTCTAGGAACCCACTTCAGAAGTTAGGCGTCATTGTTGTTAAAGCTCTACTCAAGCATCCACCCGTTCAGTCCACACAAGCTCTGACCTCCAGTAGCAGTTCATTGTTCTCAGAAGCAGCTGTCCTGTCAGCAGCGCAGAGCACATGAGTATGTGAGAGGACAGCGGCGGAACAGATTGCATCTTAACACATGTTGGAGATGGTGTGGATTTTCACATTTTATAAAATGAAAGCATATACTTGTTCCATAATGACAGATGAGTGTTGGACGTCATACACATTATAAAGTCCAACTCGAGTGAGCAACATTTGCTGTAAAGTGTTGCATTATTGCAGTGGTTTCCAGACTTGGGGCTGCAGAGAGGGCTGAATAAATGATTGGTACTACAGCAAAGCATGAACGAGTGTGTGAAACTGTGACATTAATGGTTAGCAGATGCTGAACCAACCCTAAACAACCAGCTCGTACAAAACAAAGCAAATATAATGAGGCTTGACTCTGTTGGGTAATCAAATGCAGAATATGCTCCTCTAACTCATTTCCTGTAGCTGCTTCACAATAAAATCCTCCAGCTGGTTTGCTTTGAATGTAGAGCAGCAACAATAAATGTAGCTTGACACTGCTTACCTACAGCTCTGATATGGATATTAAATTCACCACAGCACCTGTCGGGTGTGTGATGACCAGCATCAGACAGCTGGAGGGATTAAAATATTAGCATCATTAACTGTCGTCCTTCAAATAGGATTACACCAACTGGCCCCCCAGCCAGAGTAGTTTTTTTATTTTATTTATTTATTTATTTTAATCTTTATTCAGGGGAGCTTCACTGAGAGGAAGCCTCTCTTTTGCAGGAGGCCCTCACATTCACACTGTTACACATTCACACCTGGTAGCTGCCCAGTACAACCGCAGCCTGGTCTGCTGGCCACTAAGCAGCTCCACTGGAGCTGTTTGGTTTATGGGCCTTGCTCAAGGGCACCTCAGTGGTGGTGAATGAGGGAGGGCAAGCACTGCTTGGTTTATTTCCACACCCAGATTTTATCCCGCCGGTCCGATTGAACCGGCGACCTCACAAGCTCACTTCTCTAAACCTTTGGGCCACCACTGCCCACTACTTGAAGGAAAACACCTGAATTAGTTTTTAGTGCCAAGGAGTGATGAGCGAGTGATGGTTGGGCTGGCTTAGCATGAAGACTATAAGCAGTGTGAAACAGCTGGCCTCGCTCTGTCCAAAGCTTGAAAATCAACTGCCAATACCTGGAAAGCTCACAAATGAACACCAAAGTATTTCTTGGCCAACAACAGGCGGGAGCAGTGACCATATCTTGGAGAGAGCCCACTTTACATGCTAATATTCACGCACACTTGATTAAACAAAGTCCCCTACATTGTTCACCCTCATGGCGGAATGAACACAGGGCAGTTTTAAGGGTCAAACTGTGTGTGTGTGTGTGTGTGTATGAAAAGCAGCTGTTTCTTTGATCACTGAACAGCAGTCACCATTCCCTCTCTCTCTCCTCTGTCTCTAGCTTACAATCTGCCTCGATCCATTCAAATCATGAACCTGCTGCTGTTAAAGATCCACCTCCTCTCAGAAAGAAGAGAAACAGAAAGAAGAGAGGAGCATGAGATCCAGGAGGTTAACAAGGCATGCTGGGAGCTATGTGTCATGGCTGACATGACAAGCTTGACCTTGGAACAGCCCCCCCCTCCTCCTCCCTCTCTTTTTTTTATTTATTTATTTTTTATTATCCCTGAGCTACACAGGACAGTTGAGTTATAGGCCCAGGGTGTGTGTGTGTGTGTGTGTTTGTATGATTGAATTAAAGATGAACCATCTCATAATTAGCCAGTGTGCATAAGTGTGGAAAATTAGACATGCATCCTGTCAGACCTGCAATTAATGTTTGTTTTTAAAAAAATCCCCAACCATCATCTTTTCCTTATCTTATTGAAGTGTTTCTGTCCTAACCAAAATGTAACCATAGTTTATTTGCAGTAACCATCATTTTTACCTAACCTACTCCGTAGTTGCCAGGCACTGATATTTTGGCATTTACCATAATCCAGGGCAATACCAAAATTCCTGTCAGATGGCATTCATGTCCTGCATGTCGTTCGTTAGGTTTAGACTAGTAAAACACTTTTCAGAAAGATCGTTGTTCGATTAAATATGAAATGAACACATCCCATCTCATGGTTCTCATGCTGCCTTTTTCAATATTTAATTTATGGCAACAATATTTTCCAAACCTCAGCCAAGTGCTTTGAGTTGCCTAAACAGAACCATAAAGCTGATGATACATGGGGCAACGTTTTGAGCAATGTTGCTGGGGAAATCTTGCTAGTGGCAAGTCTGACTAGGTTTTGAACGGATAGAGGCGGTGCGGGGAGGGTGGCGGTGTGGTGGGGGAAGGGGATTACGGTAGTAATCTTTACTCATTACCATTGACGGCAACGTAGCCCTGCACGATTGCTTTAAAAGTTGCTCCGTGTATCATCAGCTTAAGAATATTCATCATGCTTAGTTGCTCTGATTGGATATTGTAGGAAGACAAAAAAATACATTGTCAGTGAGCAAATATCTTTATAAAAACATACTTATATTGATAAAAAAAAATTAAAACAGTCATTATTTCTTTGAAAACACATTTTCTGGTCATTCTGGTCGCATAAGGATGATTTCATTAGAACAAATGACTCGAGAATCTTGGGAAATTAAAGTGGTCATATTATGCTCATTTTCAGATTCATAATTTTGTTTAGGAGTTGTACCAGAACAGGTTTACATGGTTTCATTTTCAAAGAGCACCATATCTTTCTCATACTGCACATTGCTTGAGCACCGCTTTTCACCCTGTGTGTTGAACACTCCGTTTTAGCTACAGAGTGAGGCATCTTACTTCTACAAGATCTTTGTTGGGAGTTGCACATGCGCAGTACTTAAGAACTACCAGCCAATCACAAACAGTACGGAGGGCCCTGAAAAGCCGCTAAACATGGCTTCAGTTCAGCTGTATATGTTCCCCTTACCAGCTTAGCAACATGGAAGGAGCAAGAGTTTCAGAGTGGTGAGTTATTAATTTGTAACAAAAGTATCTTTCATTCATCGTTTTAACTGAGCTCTGTCTCTACATCACAGTAACAACTTCATGTCCATTGAATGCCTGGAGGGTAGCTAGTGTTTGGAAGGGAGAGGAGAGGTGTGTGCTGCAGCTAAGAGTGTTTTTCCACCGGTGTTTTTGAGGGCGTGTCTGACTAGCCGCTAGGAGAGCATTATGAGTGTTTTGATGTGATGTCACAGGGATGAAAGGGAAATGGCTGGATTATAATCGAGCTGTTTTCAGGCAGTTCAGAGCAGAGTTTTCTGTGGGAGATGGGAACTCCCTTTGGGCTGGACTTTCACTTTGTAAACCTATAACATGCACAAAAAAGGTTTATAACACAATAATGGAGAGGGGAAAAGCCAAAAAGCATTATATAACCTCTTTAAGGGAAAATCAGTATGCTTTTTGTTTTTGTAAATGCCACATGCGGACACCCAGCTTCATGCTCTCATCCAAATACGGTCACTTCTTGAGGGAGACAGCCAATACACCAAATTTGAGGCTTAAAATCAGTAGTCCACAAACCATGGTGGCTATATCCATTTATTTTATACAGTCTGTGGTTGAGAAGAATAACCTCTGAACACACCCAACATCACAGCTAGGTGCGTACTCTTTAAAGTCACCTAAATAAAACTGTCATATAAGATGAATAATATTAATATGTTTTGTTTATACATGAATTCCCATGTGGTTTATTATAACTCTGCTACTCTACATTGTCCTTTTTACTACTGCCACTTCTGTCTGCTTTGGATATACATCTGTTGCTTGTCTGTTTGTCTCAGTTGTTGTTTCACAGTTTTTCCTTATCAGGGTCAGAATCCAGTGTCTAAAGTAGAGGGTATCATTTGCTGACAGACCCTCTCAGGCAAACTTTGTTTTGGACCGTACAAACAAATTGTACTTGACAAGATCATCCTCAGTGAACACGCACTAAACATGTTTTTCATGTCAGTACAGTTCATGTCAACTGAAAGTGGTTGAAAGGGAGATAGCTCTGTTTATGTAGAAACACCGTTAGTCTTATTGTCCAGTCACAGCGACGCATCAGTTAAGTTCAATTAAGTTTTTATCACTTTAATCGACAACCTGGCTGTGGATCTGCCTTCTGTGTGTGTGTGTGTGTGTGTGTGTGTCTGTGCACGTGTGTGGGATGTAAAGCTGTACCGAGCCATTATCTTGAGCTGTCAGAAGTGTGTGTGAGTAGGTTAATTGGAACATGAAGCACAATGTTAACCAGGTTTAATCAATTGAATTATGCAACAGTGTAATCACAGTTGTTTCCTCAGTTTTTATCCTCATAAACTTATGTGATGTTTGTTTTATGTTTTTTTTGTGTGTGCTATTTCAGCCCAAATTACATAATTCCTGAAATGGCCTTTCATCCCAAGGGTGATTGTTTTCTTGCACTGGAAGCACTGATGAGGGAATGTGGGTATACGTGTGTGTGCATGTGTGTAAATCATTAATTAGGCTGTTTTCCCAGAGATTAGCCCAGCATAGGCCCTGTTACCTTTAGTCGCTTCATTCATTAGCACAGCATCATTCATTAACTCGGCCACTAATGAAAAGCCACTCTTAATTGGCAATGGAGAGATAAGGGCTAAATGAAAACACTAAATATAGAGTGTGTGTGTGTGTGTGTGTGTGTGTGTGTGTGTTTCCATTCTCGAGATAAGGAGGAGGTCTAATAAACCTTTATTAGCTTCTTAACCAGGACAGTTAGTCTGATAATAAGGACACAGAGACCTGATGTGATGAGCTTATTAACAACACACACACACGATGGGGGCTGAGAAGGGTCATTGAAATACCACATACACGGATGATTGTTCATATACAGAACTAAAAGATGTATCAGTATGTTTTTAATGTTAAATGTTGGCAACTTATCCCAGTGCACACATGGGGTTGTATGGATAGTCTCTGTGAAAGAGATTTGATCTGGAATCAAACAGATTTTTAAATAAATTAATAGACGAACCACCTTCCTCCTTTTCTTAAATATTCAGTCACATGTGCACGGTAACATGTTTTATGTGTTATATGTTGGAAAGAGCATGCGCATGTGTGGATGAAAAAAAGATTCCCTCTCCTTTATTGTACTAAAAGGACAAGAACATCCAGGAGTATTCTGATGACTCTTCTCTTCTCACCCCCATACACACAACCACCGTAACATAAACCTTACCGTAACATAAACCTTACCGTACCCTAAACCAAGTCTTCACTCTAAATTTGATTTATGTTATGGGGACTTGCGTTTTCTCCCCAAAAGGCAGGCGACTGTAAAATGATTTATGTCATCACAACATGAGTAATACATGCGCGCGCACACACACTGCCCTGGTGGTCCGTTTGTTTCGTGTGACAAAACAGGCTGATATTTAATATTAACTAAAATGTTTGTCTCTCTCTTGCCTCAGCTGGAACAACCACTGAGCCCTCCCCTCCGGCCCCGCCTCCCCCTGAGGCTCAGCCAATAGAAACCAAGGCTCCTGAGGAGGAAATGGACGTCACGGATGATGACATCACTGCAGGTAGGGACATAAGTACAACCTTTAAAAAAAGCCTCAATTAATTACTAGATTTTGTGTTCAAATGTAGCTGGTGTAACATTTCATATTTTTCTTGGAAGGAATGTTGACATTACAAGTTGAGCATGTTTGTGCTTTAGCCATGTACAGTGTTAAGCTACCGGTATTCTATTTCCAGTTAAGTTAATGTTACCAGTCTATGGAGGGAGAAGGTTGCATTGCTGCTGCTTTGTCAGCTGGCGATTCTGTCCGCTTGTGGATCAGCTAGGTGCAGAAGAATTGTGGCACCAATGCAGTCTTTGCTGTGCAGTGTTCGAGCTGTGCAGGTTGGAGAAAACGATCGCTCTGTCCTTTGTTCTCCCTACAGAGTTAGCAGCTCTGCGCTAACTGGCTTTGTTGCTGCTGTTGCTGCTTGTTGTTGTCAGATTTTGTGTTGATGCTGATGGTGCTAACTTGTGTCGGTGCTTAATTGTACCGGCATAACAATATGATCAGTGAACAGTGCTGTTGGTCCGTGTGTCCATCAGTCTGCAATTACACCAAACGCTAGTCGGCGGCAGCGCTACAGCGTCCACTGTGTTGACTTTTGCCAGCAGAGCAGGCTAACTTCCGGTTTAGCCCTCTGCTAACGTGAATGGGGGTAAAATTGTAAACGTGCGGCTGGTGTAGCCTTTTTCTAATGTTATCGACCGAAAGGATCACATTCTGATAGTGAAACGAGTCATTTTGCTCGGGTTGTGACGGTCAAATATATTGATCCACCGCGTTACAGCCGCCGTTTTGGGCGCTAGTAAAAGTTACTTCAAAGCATGGGGCACTTCCTGTCGGCTCGGAGGCATTGCGAGGCTACCCAGCCGACCAATCACAGTGCTTATGGCCCGCGTCGACGCGACGTGTAGTTACATTTTTGAGGAGGTGCACGTCAGGCTATGCCATAGAGTAGGCCGTCGATTTGACGCAGAAGTATAATTTGCACTTTACTGTGAAAGGATTTAGGGATCCTTTTCCCCAGTGAGCTGTGGCGCCTCGTGTTTTGATATAAGAAACATTAAAAACTCATTTATCATTTATGTGTTGTTGAGTTAAGGGTAAGAGTTTTGCTGAATGTAGATTAATCATAGTGTGTGTGAGGTTGTGTGGATGTGTGTGTGTGTTTTCTAATCAGTCCGTGTGTAATGCCAGCATACTGTGATCTGCATGGTGTTAAAAGCAGTTTGGTGTTTAGTGTGCAAACATTCCATCTCTCTCACACTCCCGCACGATAAGGTGAGAAACCTTTCTCCCCAGGAAACGACTGACACCTGCAGCACAGGTAGAAAACGCACATACACACACCAGTTTTCCCAGTCCATTTATCTTTTGTCACATTTCCCTGAAAGTTTAACTGTGACAGACGCGGACCGGTAGATCAGCCAGGGGGAGCTTCTCTAGTGGCTAGTGACTACACTCACACAAACATTTATTTTTAAACAGTAGATTTCTATTTATACTGAT